>NC_057803.1:430649251-430652341 GCF_018294505.1 Triticum aestivum
GGAGATTTTGCAGGGCTGGAATTGGGGCCGCCAGATATTTCAATCCAAAACGTGGAAGTGCGAACTTATTTTGTCGTCGTCCTTTGGGGGGGGGGGGGGGGAGGGGGGTGGCTGGGTGCTAAGCGTCCTTACGACACACACGACCACCATGACACGACCCTGGTCTGCCTGGTGCGCCTACATTTGAGAGGAGATTAGAGAATGCAAATGAATCTTCTTTCATTTGCAAACGAATCTGTATGTATTACCATGCCCATGTTTTCCTTGCAAATAATTAGTCATTCGAAACGAGATACTATAAATTAATTAACGAGGAGTTATTTGAAAAAAATGAAATGGTATCCACGGTATCCATGCTAATGTGGATTAGAGTGTGTGTCACATAATTAGTTATTTGAATTAGAGTGTGTGTCACATAGCGATCTCCAATTTTAACATGGATTTCGCATTTCACTGTATCCACGCTACTTTTTTTATACAAATTCATACGTATATGATGAACACCATGGTAGTGAGAAAACTTTTGGATGGATTCAAACATATGACCTACAAAAATAACACAACAATCGAGTCAATTTCAACTTTTCCAAACCTATTATGGCACGAATTTGAAATAATTACCCATATGCATGGTCCTCATTTCAAATATTACAATGTACACCGAATTGAAACAACGATATTAAGTCTAGTACTATCAACATTCAAATGTTGTTTTTAGCCCCCCCGGCACACACACTACATACTTCTTGTATCGGTCAATCTTCCTCTCCTAACCACCTTAGGAAGCTATCGGTTTCCAACACACGTTCATTCTTTGTCTCCATGTTTCGATCTCTAACTCTCTCAACTATACAACCCCCTTTTTCCACTCTGTTACCAAATGTATTTACCTCACACACCCGCCATTGCACCCCATGCCGAGATCTCTCTCTCTCCCTCCCACCCTCTCTCGCCAGATACATGCATTGCCTATCTAGCCCCAACCTCTCATGCGCACGCATGCACATTGTCTATCTAGGTCACCCCCACGAGACCGTCTCACTCTTTCTTCCGCATGGCGGGCCACACTCGCTCAATCTCGCTCTCTTTATCTAAGTCTCGATTAACCTCGTTTTCTTTCACACAGAAATGATCTATCTCCCTGTTCGGGCCTCGATTGACACACTTTATACTCTCTCACGCAGATTGTCTATCTAGGTCAGTCCATCCAAGCCGCCCCACTCTTTTGACCTCATGGCGGCCACGCTCGCTCAATCTCTGTCTCCCTCCCTCCCTCTCTCTCTGTCTCTCTTTGTATGTCTCGATTGACCTCGCTCTTTCTCAGACACAAACGCTATACCTCCATGTTTGAGCCCAATTCGACATATTCATATTGTATACTCTCTCACGCACATTGTCTATCTAGGTCACTCTCTCCAACCCGTATCACTCTTTTGATCGCACAACGACCCACACTCGCTCAATCTCTCTCCCTTTATATATGTAATCGATTGACCTTGCCTCCTCCCATGCACAAAGTATATCTACATGTCTATGACTGGATCATCTCTCAAGCTCTATCTTACAGCCCTCACCCTTCCCAAAAGCTCAATCAGAGAATATCTCTCTAGAGCATATATATCTTTTCAATGAAATTCGTACCACACTCACTTTGTCTATCTATCTATATGTCTCTCGATTGACCTCGCTTTCTCATGCCGTATCTTCTACACATTGAAGCTACCTCTCCATCCCTCGCAAAGCCGGAGCTATTTACATTGTGAGGGATGGAGCGGTAGCTTCAACGTGTAGAAGATACGACACCATTTTCACGTACTAGTAGTACTACTTAATGTGTACGTGCAATGCACGTTAATTTGGAAGTATATTAAGTGCATGCGGATATTAAGTAGGATATTATTTTCGTGTTATTATGTGATTAGAACTATTTTTGGCATGAAATTAACTTCACGCTAAACGTGTTGAGCGCTCGACATTGAAGCAGTCTAGGTCGTTGGATGAGAAGGAATACATGTGGCTTGATGATGTTTTATATTTAATTTGATACGGCTCTAGCAGAATATTCAATCGATCAAACCATACATTTCATTCAGTCTGACTACGACTTTACATTCATACGGCAATAGATCTAAAATAAACGGAAATGATAAACTTTTGGATTTTAAGCATGGCAATCCGAACGTTTTTCATGGCAAATTTAGATTATGCGGCGGCGGGGTTGTCTTCCGGTGGGAAGCGGCTCCTCGGTCGTGCTCTGTGTGTCGTCAGGCCACTGACCGATGATGATAGTGAAGGCGGCGTGTTGCGCCGTTGCTGGCGTACTCCTGGAGGTTGGCCCTAGCTTCAAGGAAGGCCAAAATGTTTTGGACTTTGGTCTCAAGGAGTGAGTCAACTGGCGGGAGGAGGCGACTGGCATTGGTGCAAGGAAGTGGTCGATGGCGGCCATCAATGCCGCTGAGGGGGGCACTGGCATCCGTGCGGGGACATGCACTAGCAACGGCGTGGTGAAGACATTCGTGTGCACGGGCACCGGCACAGGCGCGCATGTCAGTGCACGCGCAGGCGCATGCTCTGGCAGGTGCACGGGCGCGTGAAAGTCGTCGGGGACCTCGTGGAATCCCATGGCATCAAGCTCGGTGGCAATGTGCGGCTCTCAGCCCATCAATACCACGGGGATGGGCGCTGACGCAGTTGTCGTGACGGGAGCCGGAACGGGAGTGGGGACAGGCGCGGCGTCTTCCCGCAAGGCCGATTCAAGCTCGTCCCAAAGCGCCTTATGTTCTTGATACTCCGGCTGGGTGTCTTCCTCAGGAAACTGGAAGAATAAGGACAGACCATCGTGATGCGGCATGGCATACTTTTAGGTCAGGCTGGTTGGAGGTAGACGACAGGAGAATCGGAGAGGAAGAGAGAAGATTGTTGCGATACCGGGTAGTGCGGGGTTGATGTTAAACTGTGGCGCCGGCAACATTAAAAGTGGGAGCAGTTGGGACGAAGGTGGTCGGCGGAACATGGTCAAAGGGCTCACCTCCCGGTGAGCCTGCGCAGCGGTTTGCACGCACGCCTCCCTGTCAGCCAGCACAGCGGTCT
>NC_057803.1:430652689-430677245 GCF_018294505.1 Triticum aestivum
ACTTGCTCGGACGACACCTGCCGATGAGAAGCGGGACTCGTGGCGGCAAGTAAATGCCCACGGTTTCAATAGTGAAAGCGTTCGCCTTAATGTGATAGGTCTTTGTTCCAAAATACCTTGGCTCTTCATTTGTGCAACTTGTCATAAGCAACTTGTCTCAAATTGAATAAAAAAATACGAAGAAATATTTGTGCCATATCACGTGACCATGCTCAGTTTCATGAATTTCTGGTGTCTTTTGGATTTTCTGAAATTTAAATCCAGGATTCAAAACAATATCATAACCTGCATCATGTAATAAATTTTCAAGCGGTACATCAATCCTGTTGTATTTCTTAAGAAAGGATTTGTTCAAACATTTTGCTTAGTTAGACTTCAGACAAGTTATATATGCAGAGTAAAAGGATAATCCGTCCGTACCCGTGCATTGCCTGATATATTAACTCCATTTTTAAGGGGTCCCTGATATATTAACTCAAGTACTAGGCACGAACAAACAGGCTCAATTTTTGTGCTAATACTGGTGTAGTAGTAGTAGTTGTAGTACTAGTAGTAGTAGTATTAGGCAATGCAGTTGATGGGTGACCTTGGGGATCAGCGACCGAGGGAATTGAACCGTGCTCGGCACGGTAGGTAACGTTGGATAGTTACTAAATCATCCCTCCATTGTTCATCGGTAGTCATTATGGACCGGGGACATGAGGGGAATTTCCTAGGGCTGGAATTCTGGCCGCCAGATATTTTGACTCAAAATGCGGAGGCTCGACTGGTTGGCTAATGTGCGTACCAAGGACGCCACCAGAAGGACACGAGCCCGGTTTTTTTAAGGATCAACACGAGCCAAGGCCTGGCTGGTACGCCATTGGGTACCATTTGAGAATACGAAAGGAATCTTTTAAATTGCCGAACGAATCTATGTCTATTACAATGCTCGTATTTTCCTTGCAATTAGTAATCTCGACGTGATAATTGATTTATGACGACTTCTTGAATTAGAGTGAGTTTGTGATATAGTGATCTCAACGTGGATTTCACATTTCATGGTATCCCTAGTAAGTTTTTCATTGCGAATTCAAGTTTAAAAGATGAACAATATGGTGGTGAGAAAACTTTATACGTATCGAGCATATGACCACACACACACACGAACACAACAAACAATCCAATAAGTATAGTGCATCTATTTTTCCAAACCATGCATGGATGACACGAATTCAAAAATACTCCTTCTGTTCCTAAATATTAGTCTTTTAGAGATTTCAACAAGTGACAACATACAGAGCAAAATGAGTGAATCTACACTAAAATATGTCTATATACATCCATATGTGCGAGTCCATTTGAAATCTCTAAAAAGACTAATATTTAGGAACGAAGGGAGTAAAATGTAAGACATGCATTGTCCTCAATTCAATATTTAAAATGAACATGAAACTGAAACATGAATATTAAGTCTAGTACTACAGTACATGCAAATGTTGTGTTTAGGCGGAGCTATGTAGATTGTCGGGGGTTAACCCCTCGACCTTAGATAAATTTGTGAAGCTCTGTTTAGGATTGTTTAGATTATATTTGTCCCCACCCTGGCTCCCAAACACCGATTGGTTGTGCACCCCTCCTCCCCGGGATAATATCATGTGCCCCCACACCTTAGATGCTATATGCTGATACGAGTTGCTTGGAGCTTGTAGATCTGAGATATAGCAGCTCACGTGATGTCTTAATATTTTTATAGGAAACCTTAATGAGTTTGAGAATTGCACACAATTTGTAAAAAAACTACTCAGATGCCCTTGGATCCCATATCCAACGACCTCGAAGCTCGTATCACCATAGCATCTAAGATGAAGGAGGACATCATTTTCTCTTGTATGTAAGAATATCATGTGCTACCACACCTTAGATGCTTTGGTGATACAAGCTCTTCGGAGCCGTTGGATTTGTGACCTAATAACTCCTCGGTGGTTCAAATGGTTTTTTGCAGCAAAGCCCCCAAAGAGTTCGACCACTACTTACAAGCACAAAGACTGCTCAGATGCCATTGGATCTCAGACAAACGACCTCGAAGCTCGTATCACCGTAGCATCCAAGCTGCGAGAGCACCTGATGTTTTCTCGCACGGGAGAATATGAGGTGCTCCCACACCATAGATTCTATGGTGATACGAATTCACGGAGATCTAACAGCCCACAGTAGGAGGTTCGAATGTTTTTGCAATGTACGACTAAGAGAGTTTGGGAATTGCGCAGAAAGTACAAGTACTACACATGTGCCGTCTGATCATAGATCATACGACCTAGATGCTCGTATCACCATAGCGGCTAATTAAGCTACGGGGAGCACCTAATATGAGCAATAGGGAGCCGTTGGATCCAAGATGCAGCGTCACACACGAGGCTTGAATGTTTTATTTGCAAAAACACCTTTGGAGAGTTTGGAAATTGCGCATAATTACAAAGACTACTCCCAAGCCATTCGATCTCCACTTCTAACGAGGTAAAAACTCATATCACCATAGCATGTAAGCTGCGGGGTGGATGTGATATTCTATGCCGTTGTCATATTTGTTCGCAAACCTGCAAAATACGTGTAACTCGTGCCGTTACTTGTCTAACCGCGCAAAGTGTTTGTTCAAAATAACCATCCTACACTGAAATATCAGAACAACACACGGGGGTCCCACTTGTCATTGATCAAACTTGGACCTAAAACTAACAAATCTGAAAGACAAGATTCGAACTAGAAACCTGGACTACAAAGCGTAAGTCGATAGCCTGAAACAACAACGGTTGTTGGCTTTATCCCATAACTTGATTTTATACAGTATTACGTTGAGTAGAGTAGAGGGAGTGCCTCGTCAACACATGCATGACCGTTGACTCACTTACTGATGGGTCCCAGTTCTGCGATCCCTCTCCTCTCCATCATCTAACCTTTAGACGCATGGGCACACACGAATAGCGGTGCTAGCTTGCCATGGTGTTATTATAACTAAAAAAAGCTTGGAAAATAGAAGAATCGCCTAGAAGAAGAGACGTTGTGGCTGGTCGAGATGGAGCTAACCACAGCTATCCTCCGTGCCACATTAGCATGATGAAGCTGTGTGGCTAGTGGGATGTTTTCGATCGACTGGCTGGGTCCCGAGGTCGGACCATAGGTACTACTACGTCTGATACAATATATTTTTACACGCACATTTTTCCTCCGTGCTGAGACGTGGTACACCCTACCGCACGGTTTCGGGGTCCTCCCAGGTGGTGCACGCATATATTCTTCCTTGCCGAGACGTGGGACATCCTACCGCATGTTTTCCGGGTCCTCCTCGGTCGTAGCGCCGAAGCAAGTAAATGAGTTGTCAAATTACGAAAGACCACCTTTCCCGCTGAGTACATCAGGGAAGCATGGTAGCTAGCTAGTTGGGCTAGTGCGACCGAATAGCTAGGCCACCACCACATTTGCTTTTTCACCCTTTTTTTATCTCCTTGCCTGCAGGTAAATTTAAATATCCACCGCGGTGTTGCTCTAGTCTTTGGGTGCGGCAGGCGCGGAAGGATTTTTAACTTTTTGATTGACGGGCGCAGGAGCGACAGGATTTTAATTTTTTGATTGACGGGAGCAGGCGCGGCAGTAATTATTCACGATGACTCCACCTGTAAAACCCACTGCTCCCTGATGTGAGAAGTCGTCGACTGGTGTTTTCCCATGGTGAAAACATAAAGACTCCCCGCTCCTCGGCTGGCTCCCTCGGCCTTCCTGTAGATTGCATTGCTTTCAGCCATTTCGCCCCCTTTGCTTCCTCTCCCCATTGCTTCTACCTGGTTCCATGGTGGCGTAGCAGATCACAGAGTCTGAGGTGAGACGCCTGACACAGGAGCTCGAGGCCAAGGATGAGGAGCTCATGGCCAAGGACGTGGAGCTCCGTGAGCTCAAAGAGGAGAGGAGTGCCATGCTCCTTCGTTATGTTCCGGAGTTCACGGAGCTTCAAAAGCGGCAAGCGTCCACCACAAAGATGCTCGAGGCATCGGCGGCATTGCTGCAGAAAGCGGGAGATACGATAATCCGTCTGGGGAGGCGGCTGGAGCGCGAGCTGGCCGATCGTGACGAGGTCCAGGATCGCCTCAGCCACTTGGTGGACCAAGTTGCCACACACGTGTTGCAGCTCCGCGATGCCTACCGTCGTGCCAGCGCGACCATGCCGGTTGTCGGGCTAAACCTGTTCGACCACCTTGTTGACTTCAATGAGCTAAGACTTCCTGACATGGTCTCCTTCTTCACCTATATCTCCGAGGAGCTGAGCCGTCTCCGCACGATGGTGGGGGCGAAGCTCGACAAGGAGGGGTTGCAGGCTGCCATCGCTGTTGACGGGTGAATCCTCTCAGGGCTCCGTCACCGGAATCCATTCGTGCCATTGGACGCCGTCTTTGACGAGCTGGCTGCTGTCAACTGAGAGCGGGCTCTGCGGGCAGTTGCACCCTGCATCACAAACATCGTGCACCTCGAGAAGCAGAGGGAGTTTGGTGGTGTTTAGGCGTCCTCTGCACGGGCATGTCCATGTCTCGGTGCAACATGACTGTTGGATCAACATCAGACGATGCAGATCATTCACTTAGCACAAAGCGTGTGGGTGTGTTTGGTTGCATTCTCATCTCAATATAGTTGTTCCCTCTTCGTGTATTTGTGTTAACCTACTAGTGTGGACTCATGCACCGTTCATGCACTCTGCCAAACACCCAAAAGTGGGTCGAGAAGGGAACTTTTTCTCCCATCCCGTGCACAAATACACCCTGCCTAACACTGAGTCGCCATGCTTCATATGGCTCATGTTTCATGGAGTACTGTAGCACCATACTCTCCATGCGCTGTAGACCTAGTTCTGTTAACATTGATCTCACTGTTTAGTCTCGACCGGACAGTCGAAAAAGCGGTACTATGTTATATTACTGTTCATATAGTTGAGATGCGTATCATCATAACTTACTACACTAGCAACAAGATTATGTAGTACTGATGTATGAACCATTGCACATGCCTAGTAGTAGGAGCATTGTGTATGTTCAAGTGGCTACCATGTTTCGCACTCCTCCGTCGTAAGAGTGGAAATGCTTGTTGTAATCATTATTTTTCTTCAGGAAAAACAATGGACTCGCTCTACCATGCGAATACTCCTCAACGGTCGTTGGTAACTTTGCTACTCACTTTTGCCGACGTGTGGGACAGCCATCATCAGGGTCCACCAACCTGTCACATCCTAGCTAGTTCATGCATTAGAGTGTTGCATCATGTTTACTTTTCCAGAAACTTGAAATGGGGATAACAGAACCCCCAGCACCCCCTGAAAACAACTAGGGTTTACTAAAATCATTTTCAATGAACCTGAAATGCCCTTCTAAAAAGTCCACCCTTTTTGTCTTAGGTTAGAACCTCTGACAAAATGGGTTCACAATTTTCTAGGTCATCACAAGATCATTGAATTAAATCATATGTAACTTGCATTTGGGCATTTAAATGCTAGTAAATATTTTAAATGTCCAAATAATCCCAAATTGAAATGTTCCATGTTGGACATGTTCCATACAGTGAGCATGTGCAGTTTGGTGAATTTTGGAGCTGCCTAGGTATTTTTAGAAATGACACAAACTTGCAGAAATAACAGAAAACAAAAAATAAAAGAAAAACTTACTTACCTGGCCGCAACCCACCACCCAGCCCACCTGGCGACCCAACACTGTGCTGGCCCGTGCCAGCCAGCTGCTTCTTCCCCGCCAGGCAGGCAGGGAGGTGACGCCGGCGTGCGCGACCTCGCCACGGCGCCACCTGCTTGCCGCTCGCACCCGTGGACACCTAGGCGAACCCCACGTCGTTGCCTCGACCGCCTGGACACATCCATTCTCCCCCTGCCTCTCTCTCTCGCCCTCTCCTCGCCATGGCCGATGCTGCCGCACCCGCGCCGCCATAGTTCTCGGGTCCACCCTCGTCCCTGCGCCGTGCCACCATGTCCAGAAGCTCCGCCGCCCTCTTCTCCTTCGAGCAAGCCGAGCCCCGAGCGCTCGCTTGCCCCGAAGCCGCTGCAACGACCTCGTCCGACTCCGCCGTCGCCGCAGATCCCTTTTGCCGTCCCGCCGCACCAACTCGTCCCCGACCCCGCCATCTGCTCTGTCGTGATCGCCGTGAGCTCAGCCACCTCTCCATCCTTCCCGTTCTCTCTCTCGAGCACCATAGCGACCGCACGAAGCTTCACCGCACGCGCCGCCGCCGAGCTCGTCGCCGACGATGCTCCGGCCACCCAACGGCCACACCACCTTGTCTACTACACCCACCGCATCGCCAGGAACCCATAGCACCACCGCACGCCCCTTGTCGTGCCCCCTAGCGACGATCCCGAGCTCACCCGAGCTCCGGCCACCGCCACGCTCGTCGCCAACGTTGTTTCCGGTGACCCCGCGCCCAACCGCCACCACCACTTCATGCGGCTCACTCCCTGCATCACGTAGATGTGCTCCGCCGTCGTTTTGGTCGCCAGAGCACGAAACCCGCATCGCCTCGCCGCGTCTGGCCTTGCCGGCGGCTAAACACCGGCGAGTTTGACCCCACCGACCCAGTTTGACCTCGGGTGGTCCCAGTTTGACCCCCTGGGTCTATGACAAGTGGGGCCCGCCTTGATAATTAACCCAAGTTTAGCGCTAACTCAATTTAGTTAGTTTAACTAACGACTGACAGACGGGACCCACTGGTCAGTTTGACCTGGACCGGCTCCGTTGACCGCTGACGTCACCATGATGCACTGCTGACGCAATAAGTATTTTCTGGATTTATTTTTATTCAAGAAATTCCAGAAAATACTACAAACCTCAAAAAACATAGAAATTAATCTGTAACTCCAAATGCAAAGTTTTATATATGAAATTTGATCAGAAAAATTCAATCTTTCCATCTGTACCGGTTTCATGCATGTCAGAACACTTTAACCTTGCTGTTTAGATGAAACAAGCTAATGCACTTATATGACTTAATACCATGAGTTTTCATTTGAATATTTGAATCAAATGGACTCAAACCAACCTGTTTACAATGCATTAGCCAAGACACACCATATTGCCATGTCATAGCATGCCTCATATTGTTGCATATTGCCATGTGATGATTGTGTTATGTGGTATCTTTCGTGGTAGGTTACTACTAGGAAAAGGGCTATAGATGATATGGCCACTAATGGCGCACCAGACATGTGGTGCGCCACTATTATATAGTAATGGCGCACCATGAGTTGGTGCGCCATTACTAGTTTAACTAGTAATGGCGCACCCACACAGTGCGCCACTACTATATATATATATATATATATATATATATTGCAAAACTACTAATGGCGCACCTCAAGCTGGTGCGCCATTAGTAACCAGGGTTACTAATGGCACATTTGTGGGTGGTGCGCCATTAGTAACCTGGGACCAGCTAGATATTTTGGACAGCCACACCTACACATTCACTTTCCCCACTTCATTCTATCCACCTCCTCCTCAAGCTTGTGTCGGCTGCCTCCTCCTCCTCACCTCATTTGCACCAAAGATTCATCCAAATTAAGTGGTTAAATTACCTTTTTTTGATAGGTAAGTAAGGGGAAAGCTATCGTTATGTTGTAGATCTACTTTTTTTTCTCCCTCCAACAACGTGCACATGCACTTTTTATGGCCTAGCTAGATCTATGTATGTTTGTGGTGGTGCATATGTTTGTGGTGTTGCATATATGTTTGTGTTTGCAGGTACCAGTATTTGAAATGCGGAAGTTGCCAATATTTTGTCGGAATATTGATTCTGTTTCGGCGAGAATTTTGGCACTATGCATTCTTTTTGGTCGTATTTTTAGGGAAAGTCATGCCATTTTTTTTCTTGGTTCTAAAATATCGTTTTGCTCTACCCCACAGGCGACCATGGTCCGCATGATGACCGAAGGCATCATGAATAGGTTTTTGAGCTCCGCAAAGGCTGAGATGCTTCAAAAGAACGTGATGGAGATAAGATGTCCGTGTCGAAGATGCAAGCTGAAGAGCCTTATTGCGGACCCGGATTCCGGGCAGGTGCGGGACCACTTGCTCTTGCGTGGTTTCATGGATGGCTATCGGTGGCAAGGTGATGAAGATGACTATGAAGTCGTCCATGGGGGCCGGGCAAGAAATGAGGAAGGGCAGCAAGACAACCACCACGGCGAGGGCGGGCGAGAAGACGAAGATTCTCCAGGACATGATCATGACGGTGATGCTGTACGCAGTCATCATGTAGAAGATGCTGGACATGATGATGAGGAAGATCAAGACGAAGGGCATGATCATGAAGATGAAGATGCCGGAGCAGACGACAATGGAGGCTGGGTGCAGGACCCTGATATTCAAGAGCTGCTTCTCAAGCAGACGGATAACGCAAGAGCTACCGCCCGAGAGAAAGCCAAGCTGGATCAACTGGAGATAGACGCGGTTACTCCATTGTATGAAGGATGAAGGCCTAAGGATACCCGCCTGAAAGTAACGCTCATTGCTCTGGAGATGAAGGTAAAACACAAAATGACCGACGCATGCTTCGACGAGAACATGTCATTCTGGCACGAACGTCTTCCCAAGGGGAACAAGTGCCCGACCAGTTTCGATGAGGCAAAGAAAATCGTGTGTCCTTTAGATTTACCGCACGTGAAATACCATGTGTGCATGAACAATTGCATCATTTATCGGGACGAGCACACCGAGTCTACAATATGTCCAGTGTGCGGTGTCACTCGATACAAGAAGAGGAAGAAAGCTACTCGAAAAGTGGTGTGGTACTTTCCGATCACTCCTCGTCTGCAGTGGTATTTCGCGGACCCTAAGGTAGCAAAGATCCTGCGTTGGCACGCGGATAAGGAGGATAAGAAGCAAGAAGATTGTCGGGGTGAACTGATCCACGAACACCTATGGGGCCGGCGGACCGGGCCCCTTTCGGTTCGGCGGGGGGCGGAGGTCGCACGAAGAGCAGATCGAGGCGAGGCACACGAGCAGTTTACCCAGCTTCGGAGCTCTCCGGAGAGATAACACTCCTACTGCTGCTTGTCTGGTTGTATTATCTGGTGTTCTTGCTCTCGAGCGAGAGAGTGTGATGTCTTCTGGGCCACGAATGAATCGAAGCAAACTATCCGATCCTACGAGCCAAACCCCCTCTACGTTGCGCATGGGCCTCCTTTTATACGCTAAAGGGGTCACCGACAGGTGGCAACGCAGAGGAGGGTAAAAACGTAAAAAGCGAGGTAGTTGATACAGTTGCTTGTACAGTGTACCCTACCTAACCCTGACGGCAGGGGACAAGGGCATTAAATGCCCGTCTGAGTCGCCCGAACAATGCAGAAAGGACCGTTAGGGGCGCCACCGTTCGCCACGATGGCGATCTTGTCAGCTTCGCATGCCACTGCGCACCGCTGGCCGCACAGCCTCCCGCCACGCGCGCCTGGAGAGGCCCCCAGAGTGACACGTTGGTGGATGCGCTGGAGCGTGGACGCAGAGTGGCCGCCTACCGCGGCAAGCGCCTTGCCGCTGTCGTTATCTTCGCCGGGCCCAGAAGCTCGTCGCTCACCGGGCCTCGGTGTACCTTGTTTAGTCTTCCCGGCAAGCTCCTCTTGCCGGGGCCTTGCTGCCTTGCCGGAGCGCGCGGCGCGTCACGGCAAGTTCCTTGGGGCGCCTTGGTTGGCCTTCCCGGCAAGCTCCTCTTGCCGGGGTCTTGTCTCCTTAGCTTAAATACTTTGTTCTTGGATGGCTCCAAGGGAACCTTGGGGGATCTTGGCGTTCGCTCGGCAAGCCTTTGCCGCAGGGTGCTGCAACTGCCCGTGCACAAGTTCAGGGTACTAGGGTACCCCTATTCTAGTACACCGACAGGAGCCCCCGGGCCTGGGCCAGACACGGTGCCGAGCGCTGTTGGGCCAGGCCCAAGACAAGGCACGGGCACACGCGGGCTGGGGCATGCCAAATCTTGTTCCGTATCCACCGCACTCTCCCATAACGGCACGCGTTGAATGCGGCATTGTGGGAGAGATCGTGGGTGGTTGTTTATTTGGAAGGCCGAAACGTCCGCCCCGTCCCTCTTTATAAGCAGAGGAAACAGGGGCAGTTCGTTCCCCCTCGCTGGTTGCTGCTACTCCTTCTTCACAAACTCCGCCGCTCCCCCCTTCTTCTCGAAGCCGAGAGAGCAGCGTTCCGCCCCCCCCCCATTGCCACCAGCATCACCACGCCGTCGACCTTCCCCACCACCTCCGCCATGGCCCCGAAAGCCGACAAGGGAAAGGGCGTGAAGTCGGCCGAGGCGCAGCGGCTCGCGGCGCTGCGGAAGGAGCGGGCGATCTTCACCCCCCAGCTCGGCGTGCAGGAGCTGAGGGAGTACTTCTACCTCTTTTGGGCGACAGAGACGCGTGCGCATCCGCGCACGAGGGTACTCCCGGCCGCTGCCTCGGAGTCGGCTCCAAATGGGTACACGTTCTTCCCGCTATTCTTCTATTGCGGGCTCTGCCCGCCCTTCTCGGAGTTCTTTTGTGACATTATGAACACATATGGCTTCCGCCTCCTTGACTTCACCCCCAACGCTGTCCTGACCATGGCAGTTTTCGCACACTTGTGGGAAAACTTTGTCGGAGTCCACCCTAGTGTAGCCCTTTTCCGCCATTACTTCATGCCTCGGGTAGAGAGAGGAGAGCCTCTTGACGGAGGGATTGCTTGGATCTCGAGAGTCGGCAAGAAGGATGCGTACTTGGAGGGTGAGCTCCGCAGCAAGTGGGAGGAGTGGAGAGCGGAGTGGTATTGGATCGTCGAGGAGGATCCGCAGCCCTTCACCGTCGTGCGCCAAACTCCAATAGTGCGCGGCAATGACTGGAGCAACGTGGCCCCGGAAGACGAGAGGCTGAAGATCATCATCACTAGGATTCTTCGCCTCAGGCTTGCTGGGCTCACCGTAGGTGCTGTCGGGGCAGATTTCCTCCGCCGCCGCATTGCCCCCCTGCAGGAGAGGGGGAGGCCCGCCTGGGAATTCAAGAATTCGGCGGATATCATGAGGCAGCGGCCGGGCCTCAACTACAACTTCACCGTCTTGGAGTTGGATGCAATGCTCTTGGAATTATTCAAACGCGACCCCCAGCACCCATTCACACTGCCGAGGGGCGTAGTTCCTTTGTGCAATAACTCTTCGCTTGACTGGATCCGCGCCATGATGCCGTTGTGCGATTCACACGGCATCGTCCCAACTTGGCAAGAGCCTGCGGATGACGTTGTGCGAGCGTTCTTCGACACCTTGGAGGAAGTGCCGGTCCGCGCCGACGAGCAGAAGAGCCTCACCCGTGACACCACTGACGAGGAGCTACAGCTCATCGCTACTAGGGCGGAAGAGGCTGCGGCCGCAGCTGCTGCGGGTGTGTTTGGGTTTACTATGGAGGAGGCGGAGGCTGCAGAGGTGGCAAACCTTGCCGAACGCGCGGAGTTCATGGGCGAGGAGGAGCCTGCTGGTTCCAAAGCCGAGTCGAGCGAGGCCGGCGAGGAGGAGGCTGAGCCTTCAGAGAGCTTGCCGCAGGCGGAGCCCCCGGCCCCGCCAAGGAGGCGCCTTCACAGGGCCGGGGACGCAGCGGGGCGGCAGCCGGCTCCACAGCCACCGAGCCGCACGACGCGCTCTACCGCGGCAAGCAATGTTGCCACGGGAGCGCCTCACGCAACAGCGGCAACTGGAGCGGGATCTTCCCGGGACACCACCACTGCCCCCGCCAAGCGGGCAAGGGATCCTACTCCTCCACCTCGCCGCACCGGAGGAGGGCCGGACTTCGATCTTTCCGCGCTCAGCTCCGACGAGGAGGAAGAAGAGTGAGTTTCTTTGGTGCTCTTATAATCCTTCAATCTTGCTGTTTTATATCTTGTATCTGACTTGCTCCAATCTGGACTCCTTTCTTTTCAGAACACTGGCCCAGAGAGCGGCGAAGAGGGCCAAGGCCGCGGTGATCGTCATCGAGGATGACCCCATCGTGTCAGCAGGAGGTGGGCCCGAGACCACCTTGACGGACCCGGCAATCACCCCTCGGAGCAGCCCCCAGCGCAGCCTCCAGTGTAAGTTCATAGTTTAGCCTTCTGTTGTCGGGCGCGCTTGAGTGCTTTTTCCTTTGTTGATATCTTGCTTGTTGACTTGTGCAGGAGCAGAGCAGCCTCACCAGGAGCGCCCGGAGGCTGGTCCCGAAGTGCCACCTGCTTCGACTGCACCACCAAGGGAGGAGTCCCCGGCAAGGGAGCGCTCTCCGGCAAGGGGGGAAGGGACGGCACTGCTAATCCTGCGGCGACCGAGGCCGCAACTGAAGATCTTGGCGCAGGTAATCCACTTGCCCAGAAACTTTCCCTTGGGTTCTGCTTCTTCCGTTTTTCCCTTCTTGGATTTTTGATTGATTTTCCTCCCTTCTTCGTTCTTCAGACCCATCTTCGGCTGAGCCAATGGAGACAGAGGGCGCCAGCAAGGAAGGTGCCGGTGCTGATGTGACCGCCGGCGAGGAGGCCGCCGGGGCTGCTGCTGCGGAAGCCGGCGAGGGGTCGGGCGATCGCACTGACAACCCTGAGGCCGCAGGAGCGCCGGGCGCTGCACCGACCGCCGAACCCTCTGCCGCTTCTGCGGAGCCGGGCTCCGAGGAGCCCCAGCCCGGCGCCTACTTGCAGGCCGGTGACAATATCTTCATCAAGCTGCCCTGGGCGTCGAGCTCCAGGGCGCCGGTCGAGGGGGAGACTTTTGACGGGGAGGTGCTCGCCTCTGCTGGACTGTCATTGGTCGACGCGCCCGGCAGCAGCAGCGGCGAGCCTGAGGAGGAGCAGCTGCTGTGAAAGCTGCTGTCACTCTACCGCACCCGGCAAGCCAAGCTGGCTTCCTGGGAAGCGCTTATCGCGAAGGCGGGAGTTGACATGGAAAAGCGCGCGGAGGAGCTCCGGGGCCAAAATCAGGAAGCTCTCCGGTCCCTGGCGCAGGGGCGGGAGCGAGTCGACGAGGAGCGCACGGCCTTTCTTCTCGAGAAGGCCGAGGCTGAGGAGGAACAAAGGCTTGTTTCCGAGAAGCAGTCCGCGCGGGAAGGTGAACTAGTGCAGTGGAAGGCCAACCTCGACAGCTACGAGGAAAAGCTTGCCGAGCGTGAGCGAGCACTTGGCAGGGCGCTCAAGGAGGCAAAGGATGTCGCGGCAATTGCAGAGGCCTCCAATAAAGAGCTAGAGGAGAAGGTGGCGCGGCTGGAGGCTGATATTGGGAAGAGCGGCGAGGAGCTTGCCGCGCTCAAGCGTGAGCGTGAGAAGGATGCTGCCGCCCACGGTGAGCTGCAAGGCCTTCTCGCTGAGAGGGGCAAGGAGCTCAGCGCCGTCAAGGATTCCAAAGCAGACCTGGAGCTGAAGTTGGCCACGCTGACGCAGACGCTGGAGGCCACCAAGGAGCGGGAGAAAACCTTGTCGGAGAAGGTCAAGGCCGACGCGGCGCTGCTGGAGAGCATTGTAGTTACCCAGAACTCGTTCAGAGACACTGTGGAGCACTAGACCGAGGGTCTGGTGAACATTGCCGCGGTCATCAACGAGGAGCTGGCGCAGCTGGGGATGGAGGACTTTGGGTATCCTTCCGACGAGAGCCTTCAACCCAGCGCCAAGCTCAGCTATTCTTCAAGGGCGTGGCGACGGCACTCCAGCGGCTCCGGGAGAGGATCCCGAAGCAGCTGGCCGACGAGTCGTGCAAAATCTGCGCCGGGGTTCTCCAGAAGGTGCTGATGAAGGTAGCCTTCCGCAATCCAGGCCTCAGCTTCACCAACGTCCTCAGGTCCTTGCCGCCTGACGCCAATCTGGATGCACTCAAGGCCCTTGTCGCACCCATTGTGGACAAGGTGAGCGAGATCAAGAGAGTCGAGGGCGGACGCGTAGATTAGGCCGCCCATTTCTTCTTTTCCCTTGTCGCTGCTAGTCATGTTATGAGAACAGTCTGTTAGAGCTGCGACAAGTTATCTTTGTAATATAACTTTATTTCTGTTATCAATTGCAATGTTATTGCCTCTACTAGATTCCTTCCTTTGTATGTTTTCACCCTACGCTTCTAGGGAACTTGTCGACGCAGGCGCCCGAGCCGCGAGCGCTGAGTGCGGAACTTCAGCAGCCTGCTGGCGGCGCTGCTTCCGACAAGAAACCTTGTCGTGACTAGATGCAGCACGCTTAAGCTGTTGAGCGGACTCGAAACAAAGTAAGGGCGCAACTAGCCACGAGTTGGTTCCTCCGCGCACAGGTTTTCCATACAAAGCAGGGTCGTTCGAGGAAGATAACTCAAAAATTTAAAAAAGTGATCGCTCAAACTTTGGCAACTTAGCTTTTCTGTCATTTGCTTCCCGGTGAGGCAAGTCTTTGCTTGAACGACGCCTGGCCCATACCACAATCTTCTCCTTCCCCCCAGCAAACTTGTGTGCGAGAGAACCTTCTTTTCCTTTAAAAGAAAAAGAAAGAAGAGAAAATAATAATATGGAGCTCTTCGGCTCGTTAGTGCTTACCGGATGTAGGTGCTGCACAAAGTGTCCGATAATCGCATGTAAGAAAGGAACTAACGCATGAAATGGACAAGCTGTGCGGAGCACATGGGGTTTTACTTATGCACGGAATCTGCGCCCGGCTTTGTACAAAGGATTACATGCAACAGCGGCAAGACTTGTACAAAAGGTGGTTGCCGGAACGGGTTCCGGCAACCGCGCCTTATGGGAAAAACTTACGAAGATGTTCTATGTTCCAGGAGTTGCTCACTGGAATGCCATCTTCGGTTTCAAGGCGGACAGCGCCAGGCCTTGTGACTCGTCTCACCCGATAAGGGCCTTCCCACTTCGGCGTCAACTTGTTGGAATTCTTGGCGGACTGAACGCGCCGAAGAACAAGGTCGCCTTCCTCGAAGCTTCTGGCTTTAACTTTGCGACTATGATAGTGGCGCAAAGCTTGCTGGTATCGAGCAGCTCGTACAGCAGCCTGAAGACGATCTTCCTCAAGGAGCAGCGCGTCGTCTTGCCGCAGCTGTTCTTGCTCAAGCTCATCATAAGCGAGCACTCGAGGTGATCCGTATACGAGTTCCATGGGGAGAACTGCCTCTGCTCCATAGACTAGAGCGAAAGGTGTCTGGCCAGTGGCTCGATTTGGCATCGTTCTGATCGACCAAAGAACCACCGGCAGTTCCTCGATCCAGTTCCTTCCGCACCTGTGAAGCCTGTCGAAAGTTCTGATCTTGAGCCCGCGCAGTACTTCAGCAGTTGCCCTCTCTGCTTGACTGTTGCTTCTTGGATGAGCAACAGAAGCGAAGCAGACCTTGGCGCCAAGGTCTTGGATGTACTGCATGAAGGTGCGACTCGTGAATTGCGTGCCGTTGTCGGTGATGATCCTGTTAGGGATCCCAAAACGACAAACAATCGACCTGAAGAACTTGACTGCTGACTGTGTTGTCACCTTCCTCACTGGCTGCACTTCCGGCCACTTTGTGAACTTGTCGATTGCGACGTACAAGTACTCAAAGCCCCCGACAGCTCGGGGGAAGGGGCCGATGATATCGAGCCCCCAGACCGAAAATGGCCAGGATAAAGGGATCGTCTGGAGAGCTTGAGCTGGCTGGTGTATCTGTTTGGAGTGGAACTGGCATGCTTCACACTTGGTTACTTGTGCAGTTGCATCCTGGAGGGCTGTCGGCCAAAAGAAACCTTGCCGGAAAGCTTTGCCGGCAAGTGCTCTTGCGCCTATGTGGTGGCCACATATGCCTCCATGTATCTCCGCCAACAGCTTTTGTCCATCTTCCTGGCGAATACACTTCAATTTCACACCGTTGAGTCTTCTTCTGTACAGTATGCTATCGACAAACTGGTACATACTTGACTGCCGGGCTACTCTTTCCGCTTCTTCTTGTTCTTCGGGAAGTTCTCCTGTCCGAAGGAAGTGGACAATCTGCTGTGCCCATGCTGGAGCTTGTGGCTCGACAACAAGGACTAAAGGCACATCTGCTGCTGCAGGAACATCTGCTTCTACGGCAAGGACTTGCGGCCCTGCCGGAGCTTGATGTTCCCCGGCAAGCTTGCCGGAGCAAAACTTGTCGGGAGCGTCTGCTTCAACGGAACAAACCATTAGGCTTTCCGGAGTAGACTGCCCCTCAGCCTTCTTGGTGTTGATCTTGGGGACTTTCTTGGCAGCGGCTTCGGGGAGCTCTGCCGGAAAGTAGTCGCCGGAAACCAACTTCCTCTTCTTGCTTTGTCCAGTTGATGGTGTTACGGATGGTTGAGTCAACTTAAGCACAAAGATCCCTGGTTCCACAGGTAACTTTAGTGCGGCGCACTTTGATAGGCTGTCAGCAATATCACTCTGAGCTCTTGGGATATGCTCCATTTGTAGGCCGTCAAAGTGCTCTTCTAGCTTCCTCACTTCATCGACATACGCTTCCATCAACGGACTCTGGTAGTTCTTGTTTACTTGTCGGACGACAAGCTGTGAGTCACCCCTGACAATGAGCTTCTTGATCCCAAGGTCTGCTGCGATTCTGAGACCGGCAAGCAATCCTTCATACTCTGCAGTATTGTTGGTTGCTTGCCCTTTGGGAAAGTGCATCTGGACTACGTACTTGAGGTGATCTCCAGTGGGTGCGACAAGCAGCACGCCTGCACCGGCGCCTTGCAGAGAGAAGGCACCATCAAAGTACATCAGCCACTCTTTGCTTGCCTCTTTGACGGGGATGCTCGTTTCTGGAATTTCTTCATCTGGGGTTGGCGTCCACTCTGCTATGAACTCTGCCAATGCTCTGCTTTGGATAGTTGAGGTGCTCTCAAACTTGAGGCCAAAGCTTGACAGTTCTAGCGCCCACTCGACAATCCTGCCTGTTGCTTCTGGATTTTGCAGTATCCTCTTCAGCGGAAAGCGAGTGACGACTGTGATCTCATGTGCTTGGAAGTAATGGCGCAGCTTTCTCGAGGCCATGAGGAGGCCGAAAAGCAACTTCTGCACACCAGAGTACCTTGATCTAGCCCCCTGCAGAAGAGAACTGACAAAGTAAACTGGGTGCTGCACCATTCTCATTGGCATCTCATCATGTTCCTGCGCAAACCCATGTTTGTTGGGACCAGAGCTTGTCGACGAAGCCCCCTGCTTGTCGCTGGATGGATCTGCCGTGGTTGCTGGCTCATCATCCGCCTCCCTCTCCGCCACTAATGCAGCACTAACCACTTGATTGGTTGCCGCTATATACAGCAGCAACTTCTCTTGCGGCTTAGGTGCGACAAGCGTTGGAGTGGAGGACAGGTATCTCTTCAAGTCCTGCAGCACAGCCTCCGCTTCCGGAGTCCATTTCATTGGACCTGCCTTTTTCAAAATTTTGAAAAATGGCAGGGCGCGCTCGGCAGATCTAGAGATAAACCTGCTGAGAGCAGCCACGCAACCGGCAAGCCTTCGTACATCCTTGACGCGCTTTGGTGCTTCGATCTGCTCAATGGCTTTGATCTTGTCGGGATTGGCTTCAATTCCCCGCTGAGACACGAAGAACCCGAGAAGCTTGCCGGAAGGGACTCCAAACACGCACTTCTCGGGGTTAAGCTTGAGGTTGATTTTGCGCAGGTTTGCAAATGTTTCGTCTAAACATTGAATCAGGGTCGCCTTGTTCTTGCTCTTGACCACTATGTCATCCATGTAAGCTTCCACATTTCTGTGTATTTGTGGCTCAAAAGCATGGTTGACTACCCTTGCGAATGTTGAACCAGCATTCTTCAAACCGAAAGGCATCCGTACGAAGCAGTACGTGCCACACGGGGTCATAAATGCGGTTTTCTCTTCATCTTCTTCTGCCATGAAGATCTGATGGTATCCTGAGTATGCATCAAGAAATGAAAGCAAATCACATCCGGCTGTGGAGTCAACAATATGGTCAATACGCGGCAAGGGAAATGGGTCTTTGGGACAAGCTTTATTAACATCAGTGAAGTCAATACAAAGTCTCCATTTCCCGTTAGCCTTGCGCACAACAACAGGATTGGCCAACCACGTGGTATGGAGTACTCCTCTGACAAGGCCTGCTGCTTCCAACTTCTTGATTTCTTCTGCGATGAATTCTTGGCACTCTACTGCCTACTTCCTGACTCTTTGCTTGACGGGCCGCGCATGAGGACAGACGGCAAGGTGGTGCTCAATTACTTTCCTGGGAACACCGGGGATATCAGACGCTTGCCACGCAAACACGTCGACATTCGCCCGGAGGAAAGCAACAAGCGTGCTTTCCTATTTGGGGTCAAGAGTGGCGCTGATGGTGAAGGTACCACCAGTGCCATCCTCCTTGGCAGACACCTTCTTGGTCTCAGGTGGAGCTGCCATTGCTTTCTTACACTTGCCGGTGGAGCTCGATGGTGCGTCCTCGACGGTAGCGCAGCACTCCGAAGAGGTGCGCTTGCCGGAGTAGGCATCAGAGCTCTTGCCGGACTTGGTCTTCTTCTTCCCCGCGGGAGCTTCAGCGGCAAGTGTCCTCTGTTCTGCTGCAGCTGCTGCTTCCCGGTAGATCTTGTCGGCACAAATAAGAGCATCCTTCTTGTCGCCAGGGACAGAGATGACACTTATTGGCCCTGGCATTTTCAGTACGTTGTACGCATAGTGAGAGGCTGCCATGAACTAGGCGAGTGCCGGACGGCCAAGGATTCCATTGTAAGGTAATGGAAAGTCGGCAACGTCAAACGTGACCCTCTCAGTCCTGAAGTTCAGCTCACTGCCAAATGTTACCGGCAACGTGATCTTTCCCTTTGGCTTGCTCCTTCCCGGGTTGATTCCTTGAAATGTGCCGGTCTCTTCGAGCTCGTTGTCAGGGATCTGGAGTTTCTGGAGCACCGCGGAGGAGATCAGATTCAAGCCGGCCCCGCCGTCAACTAGCATCTTAGTGACCTTGAGGTTGCGGATTGTTGGTGAAACCAACATCGGTAAGCACCCGACCGCAGTTATGCGATCCGGGTGGTCCTCAATATCAAAGATGATAGGCGTGCCGGACCATTTCAGAGGCTTGCGTGACTCGACGGGTGGTTCTGCTGCATTAACTTCCCGCACCCACTGCTTGAGCTGGCGGTGCGAGGCATGCAGAGAAGCACCACCGTCAACGCACAGGACCTCTGTGGCTTTCTGGAACTCCTGCTCATCAGTCTCCTCATCATCCATATCTTCATCGTCGCCGTCATCTTCATCCTTGTCGCGGCCGCGAGGAGGTTTGTCTCCTTGCCGCTGCTTGTCCTTGCGGCGGCGTCCTCCTCGGCCGGGATGTTTCTTGCCGGATCCACCAGCTCCTTCCTGGGCCTTCTCTTTGTCGCGCCGCTCGTATTCAGCTTTCTGTTGCTCAACAAGCTGCTCGACTCTCTTACAGTTCTGAAGATCATGGCCCTTGGTGCGGTGAATCTTGCAATACTGCTTGTTGGTGCCGTCCTGCTTGTCAGCGACCGCCACCTCCGCGGCAACCTCCTTGCCAGAGTCACCAGTTTTGGCATCCTTGGCGCCGCCACCATTGCCGGACTGCTCAACAATTAGCACTTCTTTGCCTTTCCTCCTTTTGTTGTTCCGCCGCCGGTTTTTCCTTGTCGGGGCAGCATCTTCGCTGTCAGATCCTCCCACTCCTATATTTTCTCCGGGGAGTCTCCTCCCTTCCTCAGCATGCGCACACTTGTCGGCCAGTGCATATAACTCACTGACGTCCCTGATCTTGCACATCGCCATTTCCTCCCGCATCCTGCGGTTCCGCATGTTCTGATGGAACGCGCTGATCACCGCGGCAGGGTGGACGTCTGGGATGTTGTGCTGCACGCTACTGAATCTCTGAATGTACTTGCGTAGGGGCTCTCCTTCCTTCTGGGCGAGCAGATGAAGATCACTCTCCTGGCCATGAGGCTTGTGTCCGCCGGTAAAGGCGCCGACAAACTGATGGCACAGATCAGCCCAAGAGGATATGGAGTTGTCCGGCAAGTGCATGAGCCAGGATCTGACGTTGGGCTTGAGCACCAGCGGGAAGTAGTTTGCAAGGATCTTGTCATATCGTCCCCCGGCAGCTTGTACCGCAATGGTGTAGATGCTGAGGAACTCTGACGGATGCGTCTTGCCGTTGTACTTCTCCGGTACGTCTGGCTTGAAGTTCTTTGTAGTGAGCCACTAGACTTGCCGCAGCTCACGAGTGAACGCAGGACAACCTACCGCGTACGGCAGATCGTCTGGTTCCCCTGGTGCATGCATGTCAACAGAGGGCCCAGCGCGCTTGTCGGATTGACGTCGCGCTTCTCTTCGGCGCTCGATGCGGGTTCGAGCGTCTTCTTGTTGTCGATCATGAAGAACTTGGTGCTGATCGCGACGAGCTCATGGATCCGACGATGCAGTGGATTCGCTGTCGAGGTGGATCCGGCGAGTCGGCGATCTTGGCCTTCGGGGCGGTGATTGCATGGTAGTTGCACCTCCGCCCGTTTCGTCGCCACCGGCTCGCGTCCGGCGGTCCTGCCGCGGCGGCGACGCACTCGGCCACCATGGAGTGTCGCCGTTGGCGTAGCCGATGAGACTCTGAATGGTGGCTCTCCATTCGTCGTTCTTGTCTGACGTTGGAGGGTAATCTAGGAGAAGTTGAGCTCGCGCCAAAACTTCTGCTGGAGTGGTGGGTGGCAGTGGCAGACGGCGCGAGGAACGGGACGTGCTCGAACTTCTAACTATGTTAGAAGGAGCAGTATCCCGTCCAGGCGACCGTGCCCCGCTCGTGTCAGCACGCTGGCGTGCATGCTGATCTTGAGCGCCCCGAGATCCACCAGCTTGGTCTTGGGCTATCATGCGTATGGCACTTCTAGTGCCATGACGCTGTTGATCTTGCGCCTCCTGAGAGTGGCGTGGAACATGTACAGTTGCCGAGGTTTGTGCAGCCTTGTTCTTGGACCTGGCGGCATCATGAGCTTCCTCGTCGACGTCCTTTCTTCCGCCGGCGTCCATCCCACCACTCGTTTGCTCCAACGGTGGCGGAAGTGACGTGGATGGAGCGGCTACCGCCGAAGTCTTCTTCTTCGGTGGCATGTTGATGAAGGGAATAAAGATCTAGCTCGTGTGAACACCAGATCTGGTTCACACAATCTCGACACGCCCCTACCTGGCGCGCCAAAGATGTCGGGGTGAACTGATCCACGAACACCTATGGGGCCGGCGGACCGGGACCCTTTCGGTTCGGCGGGGGGCGGAGGTCGCACGAAGAGCAGATCAAGGCGAGGCACACGAGCAGTTTACCCAGCTTCGGAGCTCTCCGGAGAGATAACACTCCTACTGCTGCTTGTCTGGTTGTATTATCTGGTGTTCTTGCTCTCGAGCGAGAGAGTGTGATGTCTTCTGGGCTATGAATGAATCGAAGCAAACTGTCAGATCCTACGAGCCGAACCCGCTCTACGTTGCGCATGGGCCTCCTTTTATACGCTAAAGGGCTCACCGATAGGTGGCAACGCAGAGGAGGGTAAAAACGTAAAAAGCGAGGTAGTTGATACAGTTGCTTGTACAGTGTACCCTACCTAACCCTGACGGTAGGGGACAAGGGCATTAAATGCCCGTCTGAGTCGCCCAAACAGTGCAGAAAAGGACCGTTAGGGGCGCCACCGTTCGCCACGATGGCGATCTTGTCAGCTTCGCATGCCACTGCGCACCGCTGGCTGCACAGCCTCCCGCCACGCGCGCCCGGAGAAGCCCCCAGAGCGACACGTTGGTGGATGCGCTGGAGCATGGACGCAGAGTGGCCGCCTGCCGCGGCAAGCGCCTTGCCGCTGTCGTTATCTTCGCAGGGCCCAGAAGCTCGTCGCTCACCAGGCCTCGGTGTACCTTGTTTAGTCTTCCTGGCAAGCTCCTCTTGCCGGGGCCTTGCTGCCTTGCCGGAGCGCGCGGCGCGTCGCGGCAAGTTCCTTGGGGCACCTTGGTTGGCCTTCCCGGCAAGCTCCTCTTGCCGGGGTCTTGTCTCCTCAGCTTAAATACTTTGTTCTTGGATGGCTCCAAGGGAACCTTGGGGGATCTTGGCGTTCGCCCGGCAAGCCTTTGCCGCGGGGTGCTGCAACTGCCCGTGCACAAGTTCGGGGTACTAGGGTACCCCTATTCTAGTACACCGACAAAGATGACGGAAATGATCCGGAGATAAATAAAAATGACAAGATGCTGAGTCACCCTAAGTATGCGAGCCAGTGGCAAGCGTTGAACTTCGAAGACATGGAATTTGGGAATGATCCAAGGAACATCGTGCTCGGCGCGAGCACTGATGGAGTCAATCAGTTTGGCCGCCAAAGAAGTACACATAGCACCTGGCCTGTGTTTGTGTGGATGTACAACCTTCCCCCTGGTTGTGCATGAAGAGGAAGTACATTCACATGAGTATGCTAATTGAAGGGCCGAAACAACCAGGGAACGACATCAATCTATATCTGGGGCTGTTGAAAGAGGAGCTAGACACGCTATGGAAAATGCCAGCCAATACGTGGGACACCGCAGAGAAAGAATATTTCCCCATGAGAGTCGCACTGCTCATGACAATGCACGACTATCTCGGTTACGGATATCTCATGGCCGAAAGCAAGGGCGGACTTGAAATCAATGGGCATCAGGGAGGAGCTTCACGCTAATGATGATGATGATTAGGCGAAGCAGGACACAGAAAGTCGTTGCAAAGGCAAAAAGGCCAAGAAGACCGGAAATGACTACCCTCCCGCGTGCTTCACTCTAAGTCAGGAGGAGATCGAGCAGTTTTTCACCTGCCTCGTAGGAGTAAAACTTTGTTACGGTTACGCGGGGAAGATAAGCAGATTCCTAGACCCAGTGATGCAGAAGTTCAGCGGGATGAAGTGTCCCGACTGTCATGTGCTGATGACGCAGATACTTCTAGTTGCAATCCGTGGGATCATGGACGCGCACATCCGTGAAACGCTATTTGGCCTATGCAACTTTTTTGACGTCATCTCTCGGAAGTCGGTTGGCGTGAGGTAACTCAGAAGGCTATAGGAAGAGATTGTGGTGATACTATGCGAGCTTCAGATGTGCTTCCCGCCCGCATTCTTCGACGTTATGGTGCATCTGCTGGTCCATATCGTGGAGGATATCGTCCAACTCGGGCCAACGTTCCTGGACAGCATGATGCCGTTCGAAAGGATGAATGGTGTCATCAAAGGACACATTCGCAACATGTCACGTCCAGAGGGAAGCATAACCAGGGGCTTTCTGACCGAAGAGTGCATCTCCTACTGCACGAATTATCTAGGCATCGAGAACCCCGTTGGTCTGCCCGTCAATAGGCACCTCGGCAGGCTCGCTGGATGGGGTCACCGTGAGGGTCACCGTGAAATGCGTGTCAACTTCGAGGGTCGACTCGCCGACTTTGAAAGAGCAAACCTAGTCGCGCTACAACACATAGACGTGGTCAATCCTTGGGTGGTAGAGCACAAAACCTTTATTGAGAAGACGTACAATGACCGAGGCCAACAGAGGACTGACGGAGATATAATCAAAGAGCACAACTCATGTTTCACGCATTGGTTCAAGCAGAAGCTTCTGTCGTACCCTTTACATGAGGATTCTTCCACGGAAGAACAACTCATATTCGCCTTGTCATAGGGCGCCGAGCACAACCTGATAACCTATGAGGCATACGATATCAATGGCTACACATTCTACACCGAGGATAAGGACATGAAGAGCGATGGTTATCAGAACTCCAGGTTAATGATGCAATCCTACACTGGTAACGACAAGGACAGATACCATGGAAGGATCGAGGAGATCTGGGAGCTGAGCTACGCTGGAGAGAAGGTCCCAATGTTCCGTGTCAGATGGGCCAAGAGCATCCTAAAAGAAGACCGGTATTTCACCACCATGTTATACCCGAAGCAAAATCCAAGACCGCGGGCGCAAACGTCACCGCGAAAAATGAGCCATGGGTACTGGCTTCCCAAGTGGACCAATGCTTCTTCATTATCGACCCGTCAAAGCCCAGTCGTGTTGTCATGAGGAGAGGCAAAGGGAAGATCATCGAAATGGATGGAGTCGCCAATGAGCAAGACTTCGACAAGTACGACGACCCGAAGATGGAAGATGACGACGACAATGAAGTAGCAGCATACACCACAAGAAGAAGCAGGACCACCCTACCTATAGGACTTCCGTTCCACAGAAGAACTCCATTTGCGAAAAAGAAGGGCAAGAAGATTGTGAACAGATAGCTAGCTAAGATCGATTGTATTTTAATCGTAGTCTTCATTTCTCGATTGTATTTCATGGGCAGTTTTGATATCATGAATATTTTGAAATTTCATGGGCACTTTTTGAATTCCTGAATATTTTTTCAAATTTGATGATATTTTTTCATATTCAATATGAAAAAATATTGAATATTCATGAGGACACTCGATCTCCATCCCCCTCCATCTCGATCGCTATCCCCCTCGCCAGATCCCCCTCGCCGCCAAGCACCCCCCGCATCCTCCCCCGCTCCACCGCCGCCGCCGACCCACAGCACCCTCCCCCGCTCCACCGCCGCCGCCGACCCACCGCACCCT
>NC_057803.1:430677531-430692066 GCF_018294505.1 Triticum aestivum
ACCCTCCCCCGCTCCACCGCCGCAGACACCGCCGCTGACGACGACTACAAAACCCCAAAAAAACAAAGTTGATTATATTTTCAAATAAAAAATTGGATGATATTTTCAAATAACAAATTTCATGAATGCAACAAAAAATAATAAAAATAATTACTTATGGCGCACCGCTGGCTCGTGCGCCATTGCTATGCAAAAAAAAGTTACTTATGGCGTACCGCTGGGGGGGTGCGCCATTGCTATCTAAAATTAACTTACTTATGGTGCACCGCTAGGTGCTGTGCCATTGCTATACCTCCCCCGACTAAAATCTCGGCCCCAATCCCCGTCCGATCCCATCTCACATCTCTCAGCCCCTGCGCGCTGCTGCCCCGATGACCCACGACGCCGCCGCCCCTACGTGCGCCGCCGCTCCCGCGCCCTTGCGCCCCCCACCACTGCAGCTCCTCCACCGCCGACCGGACAGCAAGCCGCTGCGGCCCCCAACCATCCCGCCGAGGACGACCGCACAGGGTGCAGGACGACGACCGCCGCCGACCCGCAACCGTCCCGCCGCCGCCCGTAAGCCCCCTCCTCCTCTGCCCGTCCTCCTCCGCCCGTAAGACCCCTCCCCCTGACTGACTCGACTCCCCTGGCATCCGCGTGTAGTTCACCGTCCCGGATTTCTGACTGCATCGCCTCCCGCGGCGGCAACATCCACATCGTCGACATCTTCTTCCCCGATGACGCCCCCGTCTTCTACACCCATAGGTACCCCATCCAACTCACCCCCGCCTCCATTTCCCACCTCTCCCTCTCTGCTCATAGTTCTTTTTTTCAAGTTCTTTCCTCATAGTTGTTCCAAATTCATGGAACATATCAGGTAAATTTCAGCTACTCCAGCCGTTCCTCCGGTTGCCTCCCTCCTCTCCACACTCCAGACAGGACGACCGACGGTCGACTCCCTCCGCTGCTGAACAGGATGTTGGTAATATGAACTCTCTCTTCTTCTCTCTGTTTACCAATTCTACTATTGTATAGAAACATCTTTATGTGATATGTCAACTTGTGAAGTTTGTGAACTACAAGAATTAGAAAGATTAGGGAAAGGAACTAGTTGATAAGAGGGATGCATGAGAAGTAGTGATGCTATATGTAGTTCTGAAACATCGATTGGATCATGATGTAATTAAACTTTAATGAACTTGTATGTCTCTTTGGTTTGGACAGTCATTCAACTTAGATGTAATCGATGCTATTTATTAGTAGGACCATGAATCGTGCTATTAATGTCTTGCTTTTCTCTTCCCATCCTTTTGTTGCATACTTATATATTGCTTATGTATTGTCTGTGAATTGCTACTAACATTTTGTTTGGCTAGTGCAAAGAGATGCCATCGTATGTCGTGTACAAGGGTAAGGTTCCCGGAGTCTACAATGACTGGGAGGAGTGTCGGAGATAGGTTCACCTTTCAGCGGTAATAGTTACAAAGGGTACACCACTAGGGCGGAGGCGGAATCTAGATACGCGCGCTATCTAGCGGGAGAGAGGAGGGAGCATTGGAGGAACCGGATGAAGACCAGTTTCATCGCGATGATGCTCATCATGATGACCGCAGCTCTCTTCTATGTGATGGTAGTTTAGATGATCGATATCGACTTGTAATGTGAAGACAAACTCGCTACTCGCGGTATCGAGACTTGTAATATTCTATCTTTGTTCGGTCTTTTGAATTCGGAGACTAATATGATGAATTGTATTCGGAGACTAATCTTCTATTGTATTCGATGAATCTGCTGTTGTTTTGTGGTGTTGTCTATATTTTGTCCAATAATATATTTTGTAACCTGTGAAAATATCAGAAAAGAAAAAAATCCCTAATATTCATACTAGTGGCGCACCACCACATAGTGCGCCATTAGTAAGCCAGAGCACACTAATGGCGCATCATCCACCAGTGCGCCATTAGTATGCCAAAGCACATGGGTAAATATGGCCCCCTGGGAGGCATACTAATGGTGCACCGTGGGCTATACTAATGGCGCAGTGCATGGTGCGCCATTAGTAATAAATTCTAATGGCATGGTGCTAGTGGCGCACCTGTAGTGCGCCATTAGTAGGCAAAACAGGTGCGCCACTAGTAGGCCTTCTCCTAGTAGTGGTTCTGCCTCCGAGGATACCTTCGAATATCCGACTGAAGGGCAGTACCCTACTACTACTCCATCAGGAAAGCAGCCCCATTGATCATATCGATACAATCCCATGTTCTCGCTCCTGCTCTCATTTACTGCATTTAAGACAACAACGTTTCAAACTGCTATGTGCTGCGGTAGTTGAACCCTTTTCCTCTGCATGACCTGTCATTGCCACAGTAACTAGATGAAACCCAGTAGCATGTGTAGGAGTTGATTGAGCCATGTCTGTGTTTCCTACCTTGCTATGCCTGCTATGCTTAGAGTTCTGTCAGGTCTGGTTCATCTGGGCGATGGGCTAGAGTGAAATGATTATGTCGGTAATGTGAGGGATGTGTTGAACATGATTTGGTAAAGGTATCGATGAGAGGCCATGTAGGAGTACATGGTGGGTTGTTTTATTGGAACCGTCCTTAAGCACCGAGATCTGTATGTGTGATTTAAGAACCGTTACTACCATGCATTGGGATCCTTAATTGACCCTCTCAGCTTCTTAACCACCCTAGTCCTCTCTCTAGGAGTTGCAACTAGTTTCTGGTGTTTATAGGTTATGTGTTGGCGGTTGTGCGTAGCGCTGACCCTAGGGGTGGGCTATGATGCGGTAGATACACTGTGGCACGATGTACCGAATCGCTGTTTGGTGTCTCGGTAACCCTGTACACATCCTTCGGGGCCGTATGTTGAAACCTCGGGCAGACTCTCTATGGATGGAACCTGGATAGGCGATAGACCTGGACTAGAGACTTGAGTGTTTAGGTAGGCCGTGGCCGACACCCTCGTTGGGCTTCCGCTTGAAGGTTGCCGAGTACATGTCGTGTAAACGGTGATAAGTGGTGAGAGCGTGTATGAAGAAGTACACCCCTACAGGGTTAACATCATCTATTCGAATAGCTGCGTCCGCGGTAAAGGACTACTTGGTTGCCTATACAGTTCATAGACAAGTAAATGGATACTCCTAAAAGCCTCAAGACAAGTGTGAGTGCCGTGGATGGCCCTTCCGAAGGATGACGGAGGAGGATCCACAGTAGTGTATTGTTGTGGTGAGTAGTGGACTCATGTGCACAAAGCTTTGACAAGTTGCTGTCTACTAGGATAGCTTAGCGAAGAGTCAAAGCTAGCTTGCTGCAATAACCCCACTATCCTTCTTGAGAATGTGCATGTATAGTAGGATCTATTGTAAGACTTACTGAGTACCTTTGTACTCATGTTGCTTTAATTATTGTTTGAGATGACAACACCGCCCCCTCCGACGGGTTTTACGTAGATCTCGGTGTCGATGAGTGACTTGCCACCCAGGTGGTGATTCCGAGCCATGGAGGGCCCTATGTAGATAGACAGGCTTTGTCAAGCCTTCTTTCTTTCTAGTGTCTATACTCAGACTAGTTTGCTTCCGCATGTGCTTGTATGTTTGTATGACTTGAGTGTCGGGTCATGTGACCCCTACCTGTATGAACATGTTATGTATGGCTCTCCGGAGCCTTTAAATAAAGTACTTTGAGTTGTAGAGTTTTGTTGTGATGCCATGTTGTATTTACACATATCGAGCATATTGTGTGAATGATTGAAATGCTTGGTATGTGTGGGATCCGACAATCTAGTTGTTCATCCTTGGCAGCATCTCTTATGGGGAAGTATAGTCTAGTCCTTCCATGAGCCATAGTAGTCTGCTACAGCCCGGTTCACCGGAGTCCTGCTAGCCCAGCACTACTGCTCCGGAACACTTGATTGGCCGGCATGTGTTTCACTTTGTTCCTATGTCTGTCCCTTCGGGGAAATAGCACGCGGTGACATCCGGAGTCCTACCTGGCCTGCTACAGCCCGGGTTCCTGGAGTCCTGTTAGCCCAGTGCTACAGCCCAGATTCACACGCTGTGGACTGATATGCTCGATGTTGATTCATGTATGCGTGTCCCCGTAAGTTTGTGCCGCTTTGGGTTCACGACTAGCCATGTCGGCCCGGGTTCTCTGTCATACGGATTCTAGCGGCACTATCATATACGTGAGCCAAAAGGCACAAACGGTCCCGACCATGGTAAGGCGACACCCGTGGGAGTACCATGCATGAGGCCGCAAAGGGATATGAGGTGTTACAAGCTAGGTCGGTGTGACTTAGAATCAGGGTCCTGACAACGTTGGCATTAGAGCCAGACTGCTTGTAGGTTCGTTAAGCCAAACTGGTTGATGTTGAGTCTAGAAATGCTTTAGTTATATGTAGGGGAATTGATTGTGGGAGGGACGTAAGGCTCTTTTACTCCTTTACCTTATGCCCTCTGATATGAGTCATTCTCTCTCATTCTACGTGGGTTAAGGACTAGGCTCTCCTCTTTGTATCAGGTTCACGTGTTACTAATCCATAGTAACTTATAGGATTGTTGGTTTCATGCCTCAGTTCAGTTTCTACTACTTTTAGTATGTTTTCAGTTGAACCAGAACCTTGATATGATGTTGTTGAGTGGTTTTGCCAACTGTTGTGAATGTCTCAATTATTTTTCTGAGCATTTACAGCCATTATGCTGTCCGATTTCTCCTAGAAAATTCTAATGCCTTTGCATTATTTCGTGCTTTCAGATGGCCACCCGTTCCCAGAATCAAGTGGTTCGTCTGACTTGGTGCCTCGATGTACCTAGTCACATGGCCATGCTAGTCCAAGTGATGATCGAGACAGGCTATCGATGGTATCCTGAGTATACCGTCGAGGAGTAGTTTTGAGACTTCATCAAAGCCAATACCTTTGTACAGTCAGGATATACCCTTCTTATCTTGGAGATACTAAACCCCTCCATTGCTCTTATGGACTTGGGGTTACCATCGAGATGCCCGTATAGGACACAACTTACTCAATGATGACTACCATACGAGCCAGAACTACCTTGCTTCGTAACTCTGATTTCCGCTACATGCCAGCATCACTCCCTGGGGCACAAGGGTACTATTAGGCTATGTACTGTGACTCTACACATGAGGATTCACTACTCCGCACCACCGCAGAGATGCTTGAGGACAAGGACCGTGAGAATCGTGCCTTGCGAGTGGAGCTCTTCAACTCTCGTTCTAATCACTGGGCCACTCTGACACGGTTTGCACCTGCCATGCAGGCTGGGTATATGGACATGATGGACATGTACCCCGTGCGGTCTGGTTTGCCAGATTGTATGGACTGGCGTGATGTAGGAGGCATCACCCCTCCCCGTGGACCTCGTCTACCACCGTTTGTTGGACCAAGGCCACATCTGAGTCCCTATGGACCGCAAGCTCCACAGGACCGACTGTTTCCAGATGATCATGTTCAGCTGCCAAGACATGGTGGTGATCCCATGAAGATTACTATGAAGACGTCTGAGTTGGTAGTAGCTTCACTAGTATTGTAATAGTTGTATTCTCCACAGTCCTGCGTGACTCGTGGGATACAACTTGGTGTGTATCACGTTCCGGAGGTGTAGAAAAATAATGTATAGGAGCTTGGAATGCCTCCGATGAGATGTAACGTCTTTCACCATTGTTGTACTCTAGCCTGGGCTTGTACTAAACTATGTACGGTGTGTATAACCGATGGTATATATATGGCAGTTTCTATATTACCATGTCGTGCAAATGAACATCTCAGCATTCCGTGTTATCCGTTACATTCCGCACTTCCTTGCCAAGATTGTGCCATCCTTGTCTAAACCGTTGTCTTGTTTTGCCTAGGATGGTCAACACCCGCAACAACCCTGCTGCCCCGGAGCGGGGTGAAGCCAATGCAGCTAGGGATGAGAATATGCCTCAATCGCCTTCTCTGGTCAAAGTTATGCTGGAGGCGGAAAGAAACAAGCGTGAGACCAACCGCTTGCTAGAACGAATTGAGCAGAATACTGCACGTCATCAAAGGAACGACTTGGTGTCAATCAATGACTTTGTCAAGTTGTACCCACCGAAGTTTAATCATTCCATCGAGCCCCTCAATGTGGATGATTGGCTTCGCAGCATCACCCATAAGCTACGTTCTACAAACGTAGCCGAAACTGATAAGGTTACCTACGTTGCCTATCACCTCGAAGGCCCTGCTAGCCTTTGGTGGGAAAACTTTGAGGCTATGCGCCCGGCTGGCCAAATAACTACTTGGGCTGAACTCAGTGAGGCTTTCCGTGAGCATCACACTCCGGAGGGTCTCATGGATCGTAAGAGGGAAGAATTCTGCAATTTCACCCAAGGCAGACTGACCGTGGATGCATACAGCCATGAGTTTGGAAATCTAGCGCGTTATGCTCCTGAAGAGGTATCCACCGACGCCAAGCAGGAAAGGTTCCGCAAGGGACTTAGCCCCAAGCTTCGTCGTGATCTTCGTCTACACGAGTGCACCTCCTTCAAGAAGCTGGTCAATAAGGCCATCAGTGCTGAGACAGGTCAGACTGACTATGACGCTTCACGCAAGCACTCCCGTGACTTTGGTTCTTCATCCGGCTCTTGATCTCAGAAGCGCCGGGTGTGGATTCCAAACACACCTCTGCCACCCAGGTTCACTCCAAGGCCATCCTTTGAGGCGCCTCGCCCCAACTAGTAGTTCGCATCACCTAAGACCTATGGTGGCCCCGCCGCTAATGCTGCTCCACGCCCCAATGTTGTGACATGTTTCAACTGTGGAGAGTCGGGTCACTACAGTCGAGAGTGTCCCCAGAACAACAACCCCAACCAGTCTGGAAAGTCCGTTGGCCGTGGTAAGCCAGCGGGAAAGGTACTTTATGCCAAGCCAGCCACCACTGCACGTGGCCATGTTAACTATGTCTCAGCAGAGGAGGCTCATGATGATCCTAACGTCATCCTTGGTACGCTTCTTGTTAACTGCCATCCGACATCTGTTCTTTTCGATACTGGAGCATCTCATTCATTCATATCTGAGAACTATGCTCAATTGCATAACACAACATTCTATGACATGCCCACTTCCATGGTAATTCAAACTCTGGGTTCCAAATGGCAAACTTCTAGAGTAAGCCATGGGAATGAAATTCTTGTCGATACACTTGTCTTCCTTGCATCCTTAATAGATCTCAAGTCCTCGGACATAAATATCATCTTAGGTATGGACTGGATGTCAGCCCATTAGGCTAAGATTGATTGTGCCACTAGAACTGTTCAACTTACTCACCCATCGGGCAAGACATTCAATGTCTTAACTTGAGTGGCCAAGCGCTAGCTTTACTCCCTAAATGCCAACCCCCTTCCAGACCTTGAAGATATTCCGGTAGTCCGTGACTTCCCGAATGTCTTTCCAGAAGAATTGCCAGGTGTTCCACCTCGCAAGGATGTCGAGTTCGTGATAGACCTTGTACCAGGAACCGTTCCAATCTCTAGAAGACCTTATAAGATGGCACCCCTAGAAGTAGCTGAACATAAGAAACAACTCGATGAGTCCTTGAAAAAGGGTTTCATCCATCCTAGTTCTTCTCCATGGGCTTGCCCCGTCCTCTTCGTCAAGAAGAAGGATGGAACGGATCGGATGGTTATAGATTACCGACATGTCAACTTGGTCACTACCAAGAACAAGTATCCACTCCCCAGGATCAACGATCTATATGATCATCTCGTTGGATCCTTAGTCTTTTCCAAAATGGATTTGAGGTTGGGCTACCATCAAATCAAAATCAAAAACTGGGACATTCCCAAAACGGCCTTTGTTACCCGTTATGGCCAATACGAGTACACCGTCATGTCCGTCGGTTTAACCAATGCCCCAGCCACCTTCTCTCGGTTAATGAACTCGATCTTCATGGAGTATTTTGATAAATTTGTCATGGTATACCTCGATGATATACTCATCTACTCCAAGAATGAGGAAGAACATACCGAACATCTAAGGCTGGTATTGACGAAACTTCGAGAGCATTGCCTTTATGCCAAATTCTCCGAATGTGAATTTTGGTTGCCAGAAGTGACCTACCTAGGCCATGTAATCTCTGGTAAGGGTATTGCTGTCAATCCCGAGCGAGTTCAAGCTGTCCTTGATTGGACTCCACCTGAAATGGTCAAGCAAGTTCGGAGCTTCCTTGGCTTAGCGAGCTACTGTCGCCACTTCGTCGAGAATTTCTCCAAGGTTGCTAAACCTCTAACTGAACTCCTCAAGAAAGATAAAAAGTTCGAGTGGACCCCACAGTGCGAGTTTAGCTTTCAGGAACTGAAAAGACGCCTGACATCTGCTCCCGTACTGGTACCACCATATTTCTCCAAGGACTTTATTATCTATTGTGACGCCTCGCGACAAGGACTAGGTTGCATACTCATGCAAGATCGTCAGGTAATTGCCTATGCTTCACGGCAATTACAATCGCACGAGCAAAACTATCCCACACATGATCTAGAACTTGCAGCTATAGTCCATGCACTTAAAACATGGTGACATTACCTTCTCGGTAATCGTTGCGAGATCTTCACCGATCACCAAAGTTTGAAATATACCTTCACCCAACCGGATTTGAATCTCAGGCAAAGACGTTGGGTCGAGTTGATCTCATATTACGACTTAGGGATAACTTACACCCTTGGAAAAGCCAATGTTATGGCTGATGCACTAAGTTGTAAATCCTATTATAACTACCTGATGTTACAACAAGGTCAACCACTTCTCCATGAGGAATTTTCAAAGCTTAATCTTCACATTGTTCCTCAGGGATTCCTATCTACCTTGGTGGTGAAACCAACCCTTATGGATCAGATCATAACCGCCCAGCGGTATGACAAGGGGATATCTCGGATCAAGCAAAACATTGCTAGCGGAGCTGCTAAATGTTTCTCTTTGAACGATCAAGGTGTTGTCTTCTTTGACAACCGCCTAGTGGTTCCCAAGAAAGAGCAACTACGGCAACTGATCCTTAAGGAAGCTCATGAATCCCCTCTCACCATTCATCCCGGTAGTAGTAAAATGTATCCAAACCTACGCCAGAGGTTTTGGTGGACTAGGATGAAGAGAGAAATTGCTCAATACATTGCTAGTTGCGATGTCTGTCATCGTGTTAAAGAAGAGCATCAACGACCTGCTGGCACCCTTCAACCTTTGGCTATTCCTGAAGGGAGATGGCATAAAATCGGTATGGATTTCAATACCGGGATTCCCAGGACCAAGAGAGGGAATAATGATATCTTCGTTGTTGTCGATCGTCTTTCGAAATTATCCCACTTCCTACCTCTTCGTGAGAGTATAACCGCTAGCCAGCTAGCTGACTTGTACATCTCCCGAATAGTGTCTCTTCATGGTGTTCCATTGGAGATTACCTCAGAACGTGGAAGTCTCTTCACCTCTCGATTTTGGGGAAGTTTCCAAAATGCTATGGGAACTCGTCTCTCCTTTAGCACAGCCTTCCACCCCAATCAAGTGGTCAAGTAGAACGAGTCAATCAAATTCTGGAGGATATGCTCCGAGCTTCTATCATCTCATTCGGAATGGATTGGGAGAAATGCCTTCCATTCACCGAGTTCGCTTATAACAACAGTTATCAAGCTAGCTTGGGCAAAGCTCCTTTCGAAGTTCTCTATGGAAGAAAATGTCGAACGCCTCTTAACTAGTCAGAAACTGGGGAAAGACAACCCTTTGGCCTGGATATGATTCAGGAAGTAGAAGAGCAGGTTCGCATTATTCGTGAGAAATTGAAAACAGCCCAATCTCGTCAAAACAGCCAATATGACCGCAAACATAAGCTCTTGACTTATGAAATTGGCGAGAAGGCTTAACTTCGGGTCACTCCTTTGAAGGGAACCCATCGTTTCGGTATCAAAGGCAAATTGGCTCCTCGTTACATTGGACCCTTTTGCGTTCTTGCCAAACAAGGAGAAGTTGCCTACCAATTGGAACTACCTCCGTATCTTTCCAGAGTTCATGATGTTTTCCACGTTTCTCAACTCAGGCGTTGCTTCTCGGATCCTATCCGTGGAGTGGACCATGAAGCTCTTGATCTCCATGATAATCTCACATACCCAGAATATCCCATTCGCATCCTTGATCAAGCTGAGCGTACCAGTCGACGCCATAACATCAAGTTTCTCAAGGTTCAATGGTCACACCACTCTGAGAAAGAAGCCACTTGGGAAAGGGAGGATCGTCTTTGACTTCAGTACCCCACCTTCTACCCGCCGGACCCTAAATCTCGGGACGAGATTCTTTAGAGTGGGTCTGAGTTGTCACATCCTAGCTAGTTCATGCATTAGAGTGTTGCATCATGTTTACTTTTCCAGAAACTTGAAATGGGGATGACAGAACCCCCAGCACCCCCCTGAAAACAACTAGGGTTTACTAAAATCATTTTCAATGAACCTGAAATGCCCTTCTAAAAAGTCCACCCTTTTTGTCTTGGGTTAGAAACTCTAACAAAATGGGTTCACAATTTTCTAGGTCATCACAAGATCATTGAATTAAATCATATGTAACATGCATTTGGGCATTTAAATGCTAGTAAATATTTTAAATGTCCAAATAATCCCAAACTGAAATGTGCAGTTTGGTGACTTTTGGAGATGCCTAGGTATTTTTAGAAATACCACAAACTTGTAGAAATAACAGAAAACAGAAAATAAAAGAAAAACTTACTTACCTGGCCGCAACCCACCACCCAACCCACCTGGCGGCCAAACACTGTGCTGGCCCGTGCCAGCCAGCTGCTTCTTCCCCGCCAGGCACGCAGGGAGGTGACGCCGGTGTGCGCGAGCTCGCCACGGCGCCACCTGCTTGCCGCTCGTGCTCGTGGACACCTGGGCGAGCCCCATGTCGTCGCCCCGACCGCCTGGACACATCCATTCTCCTCTGCCTCTCTCTCTCTCGCCCTTTCCTCGCCATGGCCGACCATGCCGCGTACGCGCTGCCATAGTTCTCGGGTCCACCGTCGTCCCTGCGCCACGCCACCGTGTCTAGAAGCTCCGCCGCCCTCTTCTCCTTCGAGCAGGCCGAGCCCCGAGCGCTCACTTGCCCCGAAGCCGCGGCAACAACCTCGCCCGACTCCGCCACCGCCGGAGATCCCTTTCGTGGTCCCGCCGCACCAGCTCGTCCCCGACCTCGCCGTCTACTCTGTCGTGATCGCCGTGAGCTCAGCCACCTCTCCATCTTCCCATTCTCTCTCTCGAGCACCATAGCGACCACATGAAGCTTAACCGCACGCGCCGCCAACGCTCCGACCACCCAATGGCTACACCACCTTGTCCACTACACCCACCGCATTGCGAGGAACCCGTAGCACCACCGCACGCCCCTTGCCATGCCCCCTAGCAACGAGCCCGAGCTCACCCGAGCTTCGGCCACCGCCACGCTCGTCGCCGGCGTCATTTCCAGCGACCCCGCGCCCGACCGCCACCACCACTCGACGCGGCTCACTCCCCACATCACGTAGATGTGCTCCGCCGTTGTTTTGGTCGCCAGAGCATGAACCCGCATTGCCCTGCCGCGTATGGCCTCGCCGGCGGCTAAACGCCGGCGAGTTTGACTCCGCTGACCCAGTCTGACCTCGTGTAGGCCCAGTTTAACCCCCTGGGTCTATGACAAGTGGGGCCTGCCTTGCTAATTAACCCAAGTTTAGCGCTAACTAAATTTAGTTAGTTTAACTAACTACTTACATGACAGGACCCACTGGTCAGTTTGACCTGGACCGGCTCCATTGACCGCTGACGTCACCATGATGCACTGCTGACGCAATAAGTATTTTTTGGATTTATTTTTATACAGGAAATTCCAAAAAATACTACAAACTTCAAAAAATCATAGAAATTAATCTGTAACTCCAAATTCAAAGTTTTATATATGAAATTTGATCAGAAAAATTCAATCTTTCCATATGTACTGGTTTCATGCATGTGAGAACACTTTAACCTTGTTGTATAGATGAAACAAGCTAATGCACTTATATGACTTAATACCATGAGTTTTCATTTGAATCTTTGAATCAAATGGACTCAAACCAACCTGTTTACAATGCATTAGCCAAGACACACCATATTGCCATGTCATAGCATGCATCATATTGTTGCATATTGCCATGTGATGATTGTGTTCTGTGGTGTCTTTCATGGTAGGTTCTGCCTCCAAGGATACCTTCGAATATCCTACTGCAGGGCAGTTCCCTACTTCTACTCCATCAGGCAAGTAGCCCCATTGATCATATCGATACAATCCCATGTTCTCGCTCCTGCTCTCATTTACTGCATTTAAGACAACAATGTTTCAAACTATTGTGTGCTGCGGTAGTTGACCCCTTTTCCTCTGCATGACCTGTCATTGCCACAGTAACTAGATGAAACCCACTAGCATGTGTAGGAGTTGATTGAGACATGTATGTGTTTCCTACCTTGCTATGCCTGCTATGCTTAGAGTTGTGTCAGGTCTGGTTCATCTAAGCAATGGGCTAGAGTGAAATGATTATGTCGGTAATGTGAGGGATGTGTTGAACATGATTTGGTAAAGGTATTGATGAGAGGCCATCTAGGATTACATGGTGGGTTGTTTCATTGGAACCGTCCTTAAGCACCTAGATCTGTATGTGTGATTTAAGAATCGGTTACTACCATGCATTGGGATCCTTAATTGACCCTCTCGGCTTCTTAACCACCCTAGTCCTCTGTCCAGGAGTTGCAACTAGTTTCTGGTGTTTATAGGTTATGTGTTGGCGGCCGTGCGTAGCGCTGACCCTAGGGGTGGGCTATGATGCAGTAGATACACCGTGGCACGGTGTACCGAGTCGCCCGTTTGGTGTCTCAGGAACCCTGTACACATCGTTCGGGGCCGTATGTGGAAACCTCGGGCGGACTCCCTGCAGATGGAACCTGGATAGGCGAGAGACCTGTACTAGAGACTTGAGTGTTTAGGTAGGCCGTGGCCGACACCCTTGTTGGGCTTCCGCTTGAAGGTAGCCGAGTACATGTCGTGTAAACGGCGATAAGTGGTGAGAGCATGTATGGAGAAGTACACCCCTGCTGGGTTAACATCATCTATTCGAATAGCGGCGTCCGCGGTAAAGTACTACTTGGTTGGCTATACAGTTCATAAACAAGTAAATGGATACTCCTAAAAGCCTCAAGACAAGTGTGAGTGCCGTGGATGGTCCTTCCGTAGGATGACGGAGGCGGATCCACGGTAGTGTATTTGTTGTGGTGAGTAGTGGACTCGTGTGCGCAAAACTTTTACAAGTTGTTGTCTAGTAGGATAGCTTAGCCAAGAGTCAAAGCTAGCTTGCTGCAATAACCCCACTATCCTTCTTGAGAATGTGCATGTATAGTAGGATTTGTTGTAAGACTTCCTAAGTACCTTTGTACTCATGTTTCTTTAATTACTTTTTCAGACGACAACACCACCCCTCCGACGGGTTTTACGTAGATCTCGACGTCGATGAGTGACTTGCCACCCAGGTGGTGATTCCGAGCCATGGAGGGCCCTATGTAGATAGACATGCTTCGTCAAGCCTTCTTTCTTTCTAGTGTCTGTACTCAGACTAGTTTGCTTCCGCATGTGCTTGTATGTTTGTATGACTTGAGTGTCGGGTCATGTGACCCCTACCTGTATGAACATGTTATGTATGGCTCTCCGGAGCCTTTAAATAAAGTACTTTGAGTTGTAGAGTTTTGTTGTGATGCCATGTTGTATTTACACATATCGAGCATATTGTGTGAATGATTGAAATGCTTGGTATGTGTGGGATCCAACAATCTAGTTGCCTATCCTTGGCAGCCTCTCTTATGGGGACATGTAGTCTAATACTTCCATGAGCCATAGTAGTCTGTTATAGCCAGGTTCATCGGAGTCCTGCTAGCCCAGCACTACTGCTCCGGAACACTTGACTGGCCGACATGTGTTTCACTTCATTCCTGTGTCTGTTCCTTCGGGGAAATGTCACGCGGTGACATCCGGAGTCCTGCCTAGCCTGCTACAGCCCGGGTTCTCGCAGTCCTGTTAGCCTAGTGCTTGTGACGCCCGGATAGTTAGGCTACAGTAATCCTTCGCTAATGATGCCACGTCACCATTATTACTGTTGCTAATCTCTCGTTAATTCAAAAACCGATTCAAATTCAAATTCAAAATCAAGAAAACAATAAAAGTTTTCAAATTTTAAAACTAAAATGTTCGGAGTGAACAAAATAATGCACAGGTAATTATTGTGGAGAAACCACAATTTTATAATATGTTAAAGGCTCTAGAGTAATTAAAACAGCAGCTGTGACAATTAATTAAATGCCTTTTTTAATTAAGAATAATGCAAACTATTTTTTTATTAGGTGTCAAACTTTTTGGGGCAGTAGAATAAATTATAACATTAATTTAGGAGTTGTATTTATATTTTATAAAACAGAAGTTAAAAGAATAAAATAGAAAAGAAAATAGATAAAGAAAAGAAAACAGAAAACAAAGCTAAAAAAACACATA
>NC_057803.1:430692145-430699462 GCF_018294505.1 Triticum aestivum
CTTCCACCTCGCCGGGACCACGTTGCCGCCGAACGCCTCCTCGCACTCCTCCTCGCCGGTCCTCCTCGACCTTCCCCGAGCCCACTGCCCCGAACACCTACTGCGCGCCGTGAGCATCGCCCCTCTCTTCTCCCCCTATGCTCCCGTCGCCGGATCCGACCGTGCCCGCCATCCGCGCCGAGGCCCTGGTGCCGTCCCCGATGGCCACCGGCCTCGCGCTGCTTCGCCCCGCCCACGCACGCGCACACGCCCGCGGCCTCCTTCTAGTGCGCGCCCACCGTGGCCGCGCCCCTGTTGGTCACCGCCGACCCCGCGCCGCCCTGCCTAGCCAGGGCTACGCACGGCCACGCCCCTCCTCGCCTTATCGTCGACGGCCGTGCGCCCCGGAGCTCTGCTCCGCCCCTGAACACCACCTCCGCCGTCGCAGTTCATGCACCCCGCCCTCGGTTGTTTCCGCTGCGGCCTGGGGGCCTCGCCGTGCCGCCCTCGCGCGCTGGTCGCCGCTCAGGCTTCGGCCACGCCCGCGGCGCCCATCATCGGGTTCGCCCGCACGCCCGAACCGCTCGGGCTGGTGCCCGACACCCGGCACCCGATCCGTTAGGCCCCTATGGGCCTATGACAAGTGGGGCCTCAAGCCCCCAAAACAAAAAAAAGGAGATAAAAAAAAAATATTAATAATAATAAAAATATAATTAAATTAATTAATTAAATTAATTAACTTAATTAATTATGTTTAATAAACCTAATTAAATAACTAACCTAACTAATCTGTTAATTAATCTAATTAACATGGTTAATTAGTTAACACACAATGACAATGGGACCCACCCGTCAGGTTGACCAAGTCAACCCTGTTGACTGTTGACGTCAGCATGACATCATGCTGACGTCATAAATTCATTTTTCGAATTAATTAATTAATTAATTAAATTCTAGAAATTAATAAAATCTTTAGAAAATCATATCTTTTAATCCGTAACTCGGATTAAAATATTTTCAACATGAAAGTTGCTCAGAACGACGAGACGAATTCGGATACGCAGTCCGTTCGTCCGCCACACCCCCCTAACCTATCGAACCCGCAACTTTCCCCCTCCGGCTCCTTTGCCCGAAAACACGAAACACCGGGAATACTTTCCCGGATGATTCCCCCCTTAACCAGTACCACCTCATACCACGTTAGGGCACGCCTAGCATCGCTTCTTGACATGTCATGCATCGATATGCATCTGTTTACTTGGTATTCATTGTTTCTTCCCCCTCTTCTCTCCGGTAGACTACGAGACCGACGCTGCTGCTGCCCAGTTCGACTACGGAGTTGACGACCCCTCTCTCTTGCCAGAGCAACCAGGCAAGCCCCCCCTTGATCACCAGATATCGCCTATTCTACTCTATACTGCTTGCATTAGAGTAGTGTAGCATGTTACTGCTTTCGTTAATCCTATTCTGATGCATAGCCTGACATTGTCGCTACATCTGTCGATACCTTACCTGCAATCCTAAATGCTTAGTATAGGATGCTAGTTTATCATCATTGGCCCTACATTCTTGTCAGTCTGCCTTGCTATACTATCGGGCCGTGATCACTTGGGAGGTGATCACGGGTATATACTATACATACATACATACTATACAGATGGTGACTAAAGTCGGGTCAGCTCATTGAGTACCCGCAAGTGATTCTGACGAGGGGGCTGAAAGGACAGGTGGCTCCATCCCGGTAGAGGTGGGCCTGGGTTCCCGACGGCCCTCGACTGTTGCTTTGTGGCGGAGCGACAGGGCAGGTTGACACCACCTAGGAGACAGGTGGGCCTGGCCCTGTTCGGCGTTCGCGGATACTTAACACGCTTAACGAGATCTTGGTATTTGATCTGAGTCGGCTACGAGCCTATACGCACTAACCACCTATGTGGGAGTAGTTATGGGTATCCCGACGTCGTGGTATCAGCCGAAGCACTTCAGACGTCAGCGACGGAGCGGCGCGCGCCGGATTGGAACGTAAGCCTGCTCTTGTATTAAGGGGGCTAGTTCCGCTTTCGGCCGCGTACGCAACGTGCAGGTGTGCTATGGGCGATGGGCCCAGACCCCTGTGCGCTTAGGTTTAGACCGGCGTGCTGGCCTCTCTGTTTTGCCTAGGTGGGGCTGCGACGTGTTGATCTTTCGCGGCCGGGCATGACCCAGGAAAGTGTGTCCGGCCAAATGGGATCGAGCGTGTTGGGGAATGTGGTGCACCCCTGCAGGGAAGTTAATCTATTCGAATAGCCGTGATCTTCGGTAACAGGACGACTTGGAGTTGTACCTTGACCTTATGACAACTAGAACCGGATACTTAATAAAACACACCCTTCCAAGTGCCAGATACAACCGGTGGTCGCTCTCCCTCAGGGTTACGAGGGGAGGATCGCCGGGTAGGATATGCTATGCGATGCTACTTGGAGGACTTCGACCTGCCCTCTTCTGCCTGTTGCAAGACGAAGGTGACCAGAAGCGTAGTCTTCGATAAGACTAGCTATCCCCCTCTTATTCTGGCATTCTGCAGTTCAGTCCACTGATATGGCCCTTTACACATATACCCATGCATATGTAGTGTAGTTCCTTGCTTGCGAGTACTTTGGATGAGTACTCACGGTTGCTTTCTCCCCCCCTTTTTCCCCTTTTCCTTCCTTTCTGGTTGTCGCAACCAGATGCTGGAGTCCAGGAGCCAGACGCCACCGTCGACGACGACCCCTACTACACTGGAGGTGCCTACTACTACGTGCTGCCCGCTGATGACGACCTGGAGTAGTTTAGGAGGATCCCAGGCAGGAGGCCTGCGCCTCTTTTGATCTGTATCCCAGTTTGTGCTAGCCTTCTTAAGGCAAACTTGTTTAACTTATGTCTGTACTCAGATATTGTTGCTTCCGCTGACTCGTCTATGATCGAGCACTTGTATTCGAGCCCTCGAGGCCCCTGGCTTGTATTATGATGCTTGTATATGACTTATTTTATTTGTAGAGTTGTGTTGTGATATCTTCCCGTGAGTCCCTGATCTTGATCGTACACATTTGCGTGCATGATTAGTGTACGATTGAATCGGGGGCGTCACAAGTTGGTATCAGAGCCGACTGCCTGTAGGAATCCCCCTTTCCAACTCCTTGGCTGAAGTTGAGTCTAGTCGATGAAAACTGTTTTACTAACTTGGCTGTGCGGCCCATGGGCCCACGTCGCCAATTGGGTGGTACTAGGATCTTTTACTCCTCGACCTTTACTCTGGGACTCTGAGCTCTCTTCTATTCGGGTTAAATGATTTCGCTAAAAACAAAACTAACTTTAGGTTCTCGCAAGTACTTTCTCCTGGAGAGCCACTTGTTACCGATGACCGTCTGCGGCACGTGAAGACCCTAAAGATACTCTCCGTTGTTAACCCGAGAACTTATGTTCATTGCATTTGCAATTACCCTTCCACCGTCAACCCTTATGGATAACTACTTGCAGTTGTTATTCTTACATTCATCCCCAGTTGGTCTTGTTATTACCAGATACCTCGAAACACTCGTCGTTGTCTCGATAATCCTTTGAGCTTATCGCCTTGTTGTTCCTTGTCACCTGAATACCCCTATGGATAATTCTCGCACTTATCGAGTATCCGCTCATCCCCAGTTGTTCATGAGTTTCACAAAAGTCTTCAAAATACTATTTGATCTTCCGAAAATCCTCTGGAGCCTTTGGCTCTTGAAATTCTTGCTTGCTCGCATTATGGTTAATCCCATAAGTCTCGTAGTCTTAATGACATTCCTTGTCATTATCATTTTGAGTCTGTTGACTCAATATGTTTGCGAATGCCTGCAATCATCATTGATCCTTATAAATTACTTCTCCGGCTAAGCTGCCATTCTTTTAACTGGAATTGGTTCTCGACCAATCCAATTGTCATTGATTGTACCGTAAGGCTATTCAACTTATCCATCCCTACTCAGAGCATTGCTTCTGATTCCTTGATTTGGAAATCATACTTCCTTTGCATTTGACAATTGAGTTAGTCAGTTGTTTCTATAATCTGATCTCCTTGCAATCTTCTTCCTCTAGTTGAGTACCGATGCTCACGTCAGATCCCTTGTGGACCACCAGATCCTTTGTTGGATTTTATCTGACAACGCCCTTCATATTCAATAACCTTGTGAGCCTTTCCTCTGATACATAATGCCTTTGGTAAATTGTATCCTCTGCTTTCTTAACCATGCTCTGTCTTCGAGCTTGAGTTAATTACTTCTAAAGATTCTGGTATATGATTCTAAGAAGCCCCTATGGGTTGAACATATGCCTTCACTAAACCGTGTGAACCCGAAAGTTTTCACGAATCATACTCTTCTGGTGCTTCGCCAGATAAAATTTCAACACTGCAACTTCATCGAACGTGAGAAGTGAATGAAAGGTTATGCATTGGAGAAGTGGGAGTCGACCTTGAACTTTGTGTTCATGCCCATGGACACGATACACATCTTCTCATCGAAGCTTCTTTTAAATTTAATTATTCCATTGATATAAGATCATCTTATATCTGGGATCTGGCCTTTTTGCAATCTTGGTTCCGACCATGTTCTCCTTTAAATATCATTTCTCGGACAAGTTAAAACAATTGTCTTCTATGGATCAATACACCAGTCCCACCTTTACTTTGATCTTGTGTCGAGTATTACCCCCCTGGTATCTCGAGATTATCATGGAACTGCATAACATCTTATGAGTTCTTCATCAGGTGCTACCTTCCCACTGATTCCAATTTTTCATGGGCTCTGAGTTATTAAACACTCAAAGACACCGATAACTGAACCAAGTCCGCTCTACGGTTCAACAACTCTTCAGTAAGCTTCTATAAGTACGAGTTTGTACCCGATCACGCCATTCCTAGCCTGTTTGGCTATATCTTTGTCGTGATGATTTTTAACTGTGCTACCCGGTCCTTCTTCTCGGAGCACAATTTTCGACGATGAACTAACCTTACGTCGATCCTCATCGTCATATCATTTCGCCTTGAACAACAAGCTTGGTTTCGAGTTTGTGTCGTATCCTTGGTTCCAATAACCTTTCACTTCATCATTACTTTGACTTGATGTCGTCGCTGATCGATTACATCTTCATGAACTCTCGCGACAAAGGTGTCGTGATCATCAACATTCTGAGCTCATCCAGGATATCAATTGAATTCATGATGAGAAATACCATCCTTGCCCTCGATGAATTGTATTATCATCGACCACTTTATTGCCTTCCCACCAACACAAGCTTGTTCATGTTTGGTGTTATACCTTGAGTTCCTTGCTATCCTGCAATTGTTCTTCTTTACCTTAGAGTATTACCGTCCTTTATGTCAAGAATGTTCTAAGATTTGTTCCCCCTCTTGAGAATTCTTGACATAGAAATACTTCTCACCCTCACCATTCTTTCTTGTTACCCGTGTTGTTTCTAACCGGAATACCGACATTTGAACTATGAGGTGTGAATTCAAACTTCTAGCAACCCTATTGCTTTGAAGTAATGGTCGAGTTTCATTCTAATTCTTTTGTTCGTCAAGTCACCACTCTAACATTGATCGTGCAACCCAACCCATATTCGGGTGCACCTTTCAACCAATGTTTAATTGAGTATGTTTCCTCGAGCATACATCATTATACCATTTGATCTAACAAATGTTATCTCCTTGTTCACATAATTGTGGAAATCCATCTTGTCGGAAATCTCGATGGATTATCGCCGAGCCCATCAGCCACCTCCTTCTCTCCTTGGTTTAATGATGAACTATTGTTTCAGGAAATCACTTCATAGTTCATTTCCCCGAGAATCTTACAATGTCACCTCGTCAATTTGTGTTGCACCTTTTCTTCTCGGACATCCTGAGTCTCAGGTATCCTGACACCAATCGGATCTGAATCTCGGTCAGATATGATGGTTGGGACAACTTTCCAAGAGTTATGACGTTGATCCTTTGATGACCCGGTAACATGATGTCATGCCTAGCACCCCCCCCCCCGGCTGGAGGACCTATCATTATAGATTCCTTTTCAGCAAGGTTATCCATTCATCCATGAGGAAATTGTAAGACTTATTCTACAAGTTATTCTTGATGGATCCTTCGTGTTTCCAAAGTCTGATCTTCACCTGAAGACCATGTCACTGCTATCTCGAAGCATGTCAATGGTACTCCGATTTTCAACAGGCACGTTTGAAGCACGATGCTATATTTTAATTATCAATTATCCTAACACCGTTGTATGAGTAATATCATGAGCTTCCTCCCCCCTTACCTAAATGGTTTTCTACTTTATATCCTGTCATGGATATCTTGCTCTGCTTGTCCTGGGGAAGGATATACCCTCGAAATATGTGTTTAAACATATTTTCCTTTCCATTGTTCTGTTTAATCTGATGATCATATTTTCCTTCCATTGGTTTGTTTAAACCTTTTCTATGATCTATATGATATAAGCAGTAATAATCCACTGCTTGTGCAAACACCTCGATGTACAACTCTGTCAGTAAGACCTTGTTGCTATTGTTGATGACATTCCGGTAACCACCGATGGACGGGAACCTTGCCTATTGGTCCGCCTCGTTTCAACGAGCAGGAAAATGGTTCTCTTCGTCCCTCGCCCTTGGTACCAACGTTGTTGCCGACATAGCTGACATGGTACTCCCTGACATGCCTTGCTATCATAACCGTGCAAGATGTCACCGCTCTTTTAACGTTTAACCCACATGGTGGGCCCATAACCCACAGTTCCACAGGATCAAAACCTGACTCTCCTGTACAGCCCTGTTACTAATGGTTATTTCCCACGCTTGGCTTCATATTTAATTCACGGGCCACCTTCATAATGCTCTATTCTGGTATCAGACGCAATACTTACTCTCGTTGCTCTGAAACCCTTTCTCACTCCGGTTCAGACTTCGAGAAACTATCTATCTGCTTGAAACTTCTTATTGTACCTTCCAACTTTACTCTCGATGTGTTTTGTTTTGTTCAACTCGAGAGGTACTCATATGCTCATTCATGGGTTAATCCCAGATTATTACCCTTATAGCATTCTGTCGTTGCTGATCTGCCTCGATACCTATTCTTAAATACGATGAAGATCCCGAAGAAAGGATGCCGACTTCATCCTGATGACCTGAAGCAGAGGAATGAAGACATCAGTGTAATGGATTGATCTCTTCAAGAAGAGCAACCAAAGACGAGAAGATTCGTTAGGATTTCGTAACCAGACCTTTCCCCCTAGTCCCCCTCTTAAATCTCGGGACGAGATTTCTTGTAGTGGAGGAGAATTGTGACGCCCGGATAGT
>NC_057803.1:430699472-430700819 GCF_018294505.1 Triticum aestivum
CCAGTTCGACTACGGAGTTGACGACCCCTCTCTCTTGCCAGAGCAACCAGGCAAGCCCCCCCCCCCTTGATCACCAGATATCGCCTATTCTACTCTATACTGCTTGCATTAGAGTAGTGTAGCATGTTACTGCTTTCGTTAATCCTATTCTGATGCATAGCCTGACATTGTCGCTACATCTGTTGATACCTTACCTGCAATCCTAAATGCTTAGTATAGGATGCTAGTTTATCATCATTGGCCCTACATTCTTGTCAGTCTGCCTTGCTATACTATCGGGCCGTGATCACTTGGGAGGTGATCACGGGTATATACTATACATACATACATACTATACAGATGGTGACTAAAGTCGGGTCAGCTCATTGAGTACCCGCAAGTGATTCTGACGAGGGGGCTGAAAGGACAGGTGGCTCCATCCCGGTAGAGGTGGGCCTGGGTTCCCGACGGCCCTCGACTGTTGCTTTGTGGCGGAGCGATAGGGCAGGTTGAGACAACCTAGGAGACAGGTGGGCCTGGCCCTGTTCGGCATTCGCGGATACTTAACACGCTTAACGAGATCTTGGTATTTGATCTGAGTCGGCTACGAGCCTATACGCACTAACCATCTACGTGGGAGTAGTTATGGGTATCCCGACGTCGTGGTATCAGCCGAAGCACTTCAGACGTCAGCGACGGAGCGGCGCGCGCCGGATTGGAACGTAAGCCTGCTCTTGTATTAAGGGGGCTAGTTCCGCTTTCGGCCGCGTACGCAACGTGCAGGTGTGCTATGGGCGATGGGCCCAGACCCCTGTGCGCTTAGGTTTAGACCGGCGTGCTGGCCTCTCTGTTTTTCCTAGGTGGGGCTGCGACGTGTTGATCTTCCGCGGCCGGGCATGACCCAGGAAAGTGTGTCCGGCCAAATGGGATCGAGCGTGTTGGGGAATGTGGTGCACCCCTGCAGGGAAGTTAATCTATTCGAATAGCCGTGATCTTCGGTAACAGGACGACTTGGAGTTGTACCTTGACCTTATGACAACTAGAACCGGATACTTAATAAAACACACCCTTCCAAGTGCCAGATACAACCGGTGGTCGCTCTCCCTCAGGGTTACGAGGGGAGGATCGCCGGGTAGGATATGCTATGCGATGCTACTTGGAGGACTTCGACCTGCCCTCTTCTGCCTGTTGCAAGACGAAGGTGACCAGAAGCGTAGTCTTCGATAAGACTAGCTATCCCCCTCTTATTCTGGCATTCTGCAGTTCAGTCCACTGATATGGCCCTTTACACATATACCCATGCATATGTAGTGTAGTTCCTTGCTTGCGAGTACTTTGGATGAGTACTCACGGTTGCTTTCTCCCCCC